>NC_045983.1:29215847-29308003 GCF_010909765.2 Amblyraja radiata | reverse complement strand
GAAGTGTAGATGAACACCATTATTATATAAGATATGACAATTTAATAATTTGACCATATGACAAAATGATAATTTAAGGATAAAGGGGGAATCCTTTAGGCCAGAGATGAGAAAAACATTTTTCACACAGAGAGTGGTGAATCTGTGGAATTCTCTGCCACAGGAGGTAGTTGAGGCCAGTTCATTGGTTATATTTAAGAGGGAGTTAGATGTGGCCCTTGTGGCTAAAGGGATCAGGGAGAGAAGGCAGGTACAGGATACTGAGTTGGATGATCAGTGCAGGCTCGAAGGGCCAAATGGCCTACTCCTGCACCTATGTTCTATGTTTCTATGTTTCTATGACAGAGCTAATGGGATATTCGGCAGTCTCTTTGTCGATCTATACTTCTCTGTAGGAAGGAACTGCAGGTGCTGGTTTAAACCAAAGATAGACACAAAATGCTGGAGTAACAGGCAGCATCTCTGGAGAGAAGGAATGGGTGACGTTTCGGGTCGAGACCCTTCTTTGGACTGATGTCAGGGGGGGGGGGGAGATAGATAGATTGGTAAGGACGTGTGATGGTGTGAAAACAGGGCAAAGGGAATGGAGATCAAGGAACATGTAGAATAGAGGAATCACAGAGAGGTAGCAGCGAGGGAGGATGATGCTGAACCCTCGTCGGATAGGCAAGGATACAGTAAGTAATTCAGAAAGCTTTATTCTTTACCCTTTCGAGATATGCTGTGGAAACAGGCCCAACGACCCATCGAGTCTGTGCCAACCAGCGATCACCCTGCACACTAACGCTATCCTACACACTAGCGACAATTTTACAACTTACCAAAGCCAATTAACCTACAAACCTGTCCGTTCTTGGAGTGTGGGTGGAACCCGGAGCGCCTGGAGAGAGCCCACGCGGTCACAGGGAGAATACACAAAGTCTGTGCAGACAGCATCTGTAGTCAGGATCGAACCCGGGTCTCCGGCGCTGTAAGGCAGCAACTCTACCGCTGCGCCACCGTGCCACTAACGGAATGTTATTGCCTTTGGCCAGGTGGACAGAATGCAAAAGAAGGGAGATGATGCTTTGGCTGTGAGTGATTCACCGGACTACATCAGTGGTGACGACTGGCGTTCAGATTTAATGAAATCGATCTCGATTAGGGAGTCCAGATTTAAGGAAATCTATACCAATTATTGATACTTGGAACCAATTCCCGAGAAGGTTCACTCAACAAATACCTGGAATGGGCAGATTGTCAAATGAGGGAAAAATCACCAGGTTCGGCCTGTGTCCTTTAGAGGTTAGAAAAGTAAGTGGGGAGTAAGTGTTCGAAGCATTAGACCGTGGGAAAGCATGACAGTTGAAACAACGGGAGGATGTGGTGAATTCGTTGTCAGAGACTGTTGTGGAGGCCAAGTCATTGGGTCAGTTTAAAGCAGAGATGAATGATTGTTGATTAGTAAGGGCATCAAAGGTTATGGGGACAAGGCAGGAGAATGGGGTTGAGAGGGAATAATAGATCAGCCATAGACACAAAATGCTGGAGTAACTCAGCGGGACAGGCAGCATCTCTGGAGAGAACAAATGGGTGACATTATGGGTCAAGACCCTTCTTCAGACCCTTCTTCAGAGTGGTGAATCTCTGGAACTCCCTGCCACAGAAGGTAGTTGAGGCCACAGTTCATTGGCTATATTTAAGAGACAGTTAGATGTGGCCCTTGTGGCTAATGGTATCAGGGGGTATGGAGAGAAGGCAGGTACGGGATACTGAGTTGGATGATCAGCATATTGAATGGCGGTGCAGGCTCGAAGGGCCGAATGGCCTCTACTCCTGCACCTATTTTCTATGTTTCTATGAAACATAACCCATTCCTTCTCTCCAGAGATGCTACCTGTCCTACTGAGTTTCTCCAACATTTTGTGCCTATCTTCGATTTAAACCAGCATCTGCAGTTCTTCCCTACACATAGATCGGCCATGATTGAATGGCGGAGCAGACTCGATGGGCTGAATGGCCTCATTCTGCTCCTATGTCTTGTGGTCTTATGGTTTGTGTACCACCTCTAGTGCATGGAGCCTGTGACCTGCTATGAGTAACGCCCTCCTTGAAAAACAAATCAATATAACATCCGACTTACAACTGAAACTCGCTAATCATTAGAAACCACAGATCACTCAATAACTAACGTAGGGTGTCAACAACTCCCTCCCAATCTATGATCCAGAAAGAGTGTGCAGAAAATTGCTATTGATCGAAAAATAAATATTATATCACACAACAGTATGTGGAAAGTTGTCACATTGTAGAACATTCAAATAATACATGTGGAATGATAAATATAAAGGAAAGATTGCAATAAAATATAAAGCAATATATTTAAAGGGCTGCACGCTGGCGTAGAGGTAGAACTACTGCCTCACAGCGCCAAACACCCAGGTTCGATCCTGACTATGAGTGCTTGGCTCTAAGGAATTTGTACGCTCTCCCCGTGACCTGCGTGGGTTTTCTCCGAGATCTTCAGTTTCCTCCCACACTCCAAAGACGTACAAGGTTTTGTAGGTTAATTGGCTCGGTATAAATGTATAAATGTAAATTGTCCCGGCTGTGTGTTGGATAGTGCTAATGTGCGGGGGTCGCTGGGTCGGTGCGGACCCGGTGGGCCAAAGGGCCTGTTTCCGCGCTGTATCTCTGAACTCTGAGCTTGGCTTGGTAGCCTCCTTTACATCTAGGTACAAGACATGTGATGGGAGCAACCCAGTTTGGCTGCCACTTTTCACACATCAAGATGAAATTTGGGAAGGCGGGGTAAACATTGTGCGTCCTTCGCCCTAAACTAAACTGGAGAAAAGTCTAACCAATTTACAAATGATTGGAATTGCGGTTTTATTTTCCCTGTCATCTTGTTCGTATCCGCTGATTTTGTGAACAGCTTGCGGGAATGTGTTGAGACAGTATTGCTAGTGTTTATTTGACAATGGTTCAGGTTGGTGTGGATATTGACAGCCTGAACAGTGAGTGCCCTTCATTTCCATCGACGTCTGCAGTGAGGTATTAATGATTGTGATGCAAGCACAGCGTGGGGGACTGAATGATAAACAGTTGACAACCAGGAAGTAGCACAATCACTTCGAACTGTAAAATTATTCATCCACTCAAAAAATAATAATCAGCGGACAGATATACGTCCGGTGTTGGTTAAATCATTTCTTGGAGGTTTCACCGGTTCATTGGATTGCTACGTGGGTCTGGGATCAGTAACTGTTACGTGCTTTAATAGACGGTGTTCTCAAGCATTTGATTATTATTCCCCGATGGTTGGGAATAGCTTGAAGGAGAACAATGAATGAGAGGGAATAGATTATCTCCATTGCTATCACAAATCGCTCATTGAAAGCTATTCATGCACTGACACATTTGGAAAACTGACAACAGTTATCAGACATCGGTGGCCGACTGGAACCACTTTCTCCAGAGTTTTAAGGCACCATCAGCTGGCAACACCCACTGTGGAACACAGCTAAAGATGCAGGTAGACACAAAATGCTGGAGTAACTCAGCGGGACAGGCAGCATCTCTGGAGAGAAGGAAGGGGTGACGTTTCAGAGACCCTTCTTCAGACTGCTTCGACTCGAAATGTCACCCATTCCTTCTCTTCAGAGATGCTGCCTGTCCCGCTGAGTTACTCCAGCACTTTGTGTCTATCTTCAGTTTAAACCAGCATCTGCAGTTCCTTCCTACTCATTTTGTCCGCAGCACAGTTTATTGACCACGGATGTACCTCAACAATATTAGCCATTAGTCGTTAAGTTATTGTCACATGTTAAAAGCTTTTGTCGTGTGTTAACCAGTCAGCGGAAAGACAGTAGATGAGGAAAAACGTTTTCACCCGTGAGAGTTGTGAATCTGTGGAATTCTCTGCCACAGAAGGCAGTGGAGGCCGATTCATTGGATGTTTTCAAGAGAGAGTTAGATATAGCTCTCAGGGCTAACGGAATCAAGGGACGTGGGGAGAAGGCAGGAACGGGGTACTGATTTTGGATGATCAGCCATGATCATATTGAATGGTGGTGCTGGCTCGAAGGGCCGAATGGCCTACCCCTGCACCTATTGTCTATGTTTCTATGTTTACATGATTACAATCGAGCCATCCACAGTGTACACATACACGATGAAGGGAATATTGTGAATAACATCTAGTGCAAGATAAAGCCAGTAAAGTCCGATCAAAGATAGTCTGAGGCTCTCCAATGAGGTATTACAATGAGATATTTCAATGGAATGTTCTTACAATATAAAATGATTGCAATCTTCATACATGCTTTATAGACTATACATCGAACATGAAGCTCCAGATGATATGAAGCATATTTTCTTGGATTCATTGTCAACAAATACATGCACTTACTCAAGCAGGAACATGCAATATTAAACACATTAGAATAGGAATTGCATGCCCACAGTGAAAGAGTTTTCATTCTATGAGTTGTCCAGTCAACGTGGTTATAATTATAACGATTAATCTGGAATTGGATACATCATAACAATATTGTAAGTACAAGGTTTTCCTGTTCATCAATGGCTCATAGTTGCAATACAAATATTTAGATGAGTAAGAGAATGAATTTTGATTGAAACATATAAGATCACGAGGCATACAAATATAAAAGGCTGGAGTTCATATGGTGATAGGTTATAGGAGCAGAATTGGGCCCATTGAGTCTACTCCGCCATTCAATCATGGCTGATTTACCTTTTCCCTCTCAATCCCATTCTCCTGCCTTCTCCCCATCATAACCCCTGACACCCGCATTAATCCCGAAGAATCCATCAATCTCTGTCTAAAAAATATCCATTGACTTGGCCTCCACAGCCTTCTGTGGCAAAGAATTCCACAGTAACTCAGCGCAACACAGTACTGAGTAACTCAGCAGGTTAGGCA
This sequence comes from Amblyraja radiata, assembly GCF_010909765.2. Taxonomy (NCBI): domain Eukaryota; kingdom Metazoa; phylum Chordata; class Chondrichthyes; order Rajiformes; family Rajidae; genus Amblyraja; species Amblyraja radiata. The sequence goes on along the minus strand of NC_045983.1, from coordinate 29,303,079 downwards.
ACGTCCCTGGAGAACATGGATTGGTGATATTTTAGGTCGTGACCTTTCTTTAGGACTGAATGAAGTCAGAATGAAGAAGGGCCCTTACCTGAAAGATCACCTATTCATGTTCCCTATGGGTGCTTCCTTATGCCCCTGTCCCACTTAGGAAACCTGTACGGAATCCTCTGGAGACTTTGCGCCCCACCCAAGGTTTCCGTGCGGTTCCCGGAGGTTCCCGGAGGTTTTTGTCAGTCTCCCTGCCTGCTTCCACTACCTGCAACCTCCGGCAACCACCTGCAACCTCCGGGAACCGCACGGAAATCTTGGGTGGGGCGCAATCCGTTCGGGTTTCCTAAGTGGGACAGGGGCTTAACCCACCGAGTTGCTCCAGTACTTTGTGCCGTGTTATTTTGTAAGCTAGCATCTGCAGTTCCTTGTTTCTACATTTAGGCATTCGATTATGGTGGGTGTGAAGTGGATGTTTCTTCGTGTAGAAGAATCTCAAACTGGTCTCCACATGGTTTTTTTAAGGGTTGTTCTTTTAAGACGCAGATGAGGCAAAGGTTTTATTTCTTTCAGATAGTCGTCATCATTTGGAACCTTCTTCCTCAAAGGACGGTGGTGGCAGAATCTTTGAGTATGTACGGCAGAGATAGGCAGATGGTTAATGAGCAAGGAGGCAAAAGACTAATCTGGATAAACAGGGATGCAGAGTAGTGGTTACAATCAGATCAGCCATGATCTTATTACATGGTGGGGAAGCTCAATAGGCTGAGCAGAAAACTCCTGCTACTAGTTCATATGTTCACATATACATTCATGCATTGAAGATAGACACAAAATGCTGGAGTAACTCAGCGGGACAGGATAGAAGGAATGGGTGGTGTTTAGGGTCTCGACTTGAAACGTCACCCATTCCTTCTCTCCAGAGAGGCAGCCTGTCCCACTGAGTTAAAGCCCTGTCCCACGGTACGAGTTCATCCCAAGAGCTCTCCCGAGTTTGCCCTGATTCGAACTCGGAGATTTACGGTAATGGCCGCTCGTCGGTACTCGGGGCTCTCGTGGACATTTTTCATCATGTTTGAAAATCTTCACGAGTCTTCCCGTGCTTACCTGCCGTTAGCGAGTCTTCCCGAGTGGCTGCCGTTAGCGCTAAGAGACGTCCCCGAGCTCCGACGTACCCGCTACGTTCACTCTCCGTGCTTACCACGAGTTTGATTTTTTTTTACATTCGGGAGAGCTCTGGAATGAACTCGCACCGTGGGACAGGGCTTTACTCCAACATTTTGCGTCTACCTTCAGTGCAAACCAGCATCTGTAGATCCTTCCTTTCCATCCATGTATCCTTCCTTTTAAGTACCTAGGAGTAATGGAGGCATCGGTGAGTTGTAGGGAGGTCATTTTTTTATTTTTTTTTTAAATTTCAAAATATACTTTATTCAATTGGTAAATATATACAATTTCTGAACCATTCAAACAAAATTCATCCGACATTTTCGGAAACTATACAAACTTTTTCCAGTACAATTTTTTTACATTTGTCAAATTTCACCAAACAGTCCCCCACCAGTGCCACTCTGTGGCCCCTGTTCAAGTAATAAATATATACAATGTGTACACAGTGCGAAAATTTCCATCTGACATTTCAAGTTCCATAAAAAATGTCCCCCACCCGTGCCACTCATGTGGCCCTCTGGTGTGGGATACCTTCCCTTAATTTAATTTGAGGGGCGTCTCCACCATACTGTGCCCCCCATGTCCAGCAGCGGAAGGACCCTAGACTGTGGCCCTCCCCCACCGAGCCTTGGCGTTGGCTGCACCAAGCTTCAGCGAGTCCCTTAGCACGTACTCCTGCAGTCTGCAATGGGCCAGTCGGCAACATTCCCTGACGGACATCTCGCTCTGCTGGGTGGTGAGCAACGCTCGGGCAGACCAAAGAGCGTCTTTCACCGAGTTGATGACCCTCCAGCAGCACTCGATGTCAGTCTCTGAATGTGTCCCTGGGAACAGTCCGTAAATCACAGAGTCCTCTGTGACGGAGCTGTTCGGGATAAATCGTTCCAGGGACCCTTTCATACCTCTCCAGACTCGTTTTGCAAATCCACACTCTGCAAAGAGGTGGGCAACCGTCTCCTCTCCATAGCAACCGTCCCGGGGGCAGCGTGCGCTGGTAGTGAGGTTCCGACGGTGCAGGAAGGATCTGACCGAGAGGGCTCCCCTCACCGCCAGCCAAGCCAGGTCTTGGTGCTTGTTGGTCAGTTCTGGCGATGAGGCATTTTGCCAGACAAGCTGGGCAGTCTGCTCTGGGAACCACGCCACCGGATCCATCGAGTCCTTTCCCTGCAGTGCCTGCAGGACGTTCCATGCTGACCACTGCCCGATGGACTTGTGGTCAAAGGTGTTGGTCCGGAAGAACCTGTCAACAGACGTCAGATGGGGCGGCAATGTCCAGCTGACTGGTACATTGCGTGGCATCTGCGCCAGGCCCATCCTTCGCAACACCGGGGACAGGTAGAACCTCAGCAGGTAGTGGCACTTAGTGCCCACGTGCCTTGGTTCCACACTCCGCCTGATGCAGCCACACACAAAGGTGGCCATCAGGGTGAGGGCGATGTTGGGCACGCTTTTACCCCCGTTGTCTGCCGACTTGTACATGGTGACCCGTCGCACCCGGTCCATCCTCGACCCCCAGATGAACTGGAAGACGGCCCGGGTGATCCCCGTGGCGTAGGAGGGAGGGACAGGCCACACTTGTGCCAAGTACAGCAGACCCGAGAGCACCTCACACCTTATGACCAAATTTTTCCCGGTTATGGAGAGGGAGCGTTGCCTCCACAGCTCCAGCTTCCTCCCCACCTTGGCTATCCGCTCCAGCCAATTCTTGTTACTCGACTCAGCCCCCCCGAACCAGATCCCCAGCACCTTCAAGAAGTCAGGCTTGATGGTGAAGGGGATGGAAGATCGGTCGGGCCAGTTGCCAAAGAGCATGGCCTCGCTCTTCCTGCGGTTCACCCTGGCTCCCGTGGCCGACTCAAACTGGTCACAGATGCTGATCAATCTGCGGACCGACCTTGGATCCGAGCAGAAGACGGCGACATCGTCCATGTACAGGGAGGTTTTGACTTGAATGTCCCCACTGCCTGGCAACGTCACTCCTCTTATGCTCGCATCCTTCCTGATGGACTCGGCAAAAGGTTCAATACAGCAGACAAACAAGACAGGAGAAAGAGGGCAACCCTGCCTGACTCCAGACCTTACAGGGAAACTGTCTGATTCCCACCCATTGATTTGGACTGCACTACGGATGTCGGTGTAGAGCAGTTTGATCCAATTTCAGATTCCCTCCCCAAAACCCATTTTGGAGAGCACGTCCCTCATGTACGTGTGCGATATCCTGTCGAAGGCCTTCTCCTGGTCCAAGCTGACTAGGCAGGCATCCACCCGTCTGTCCTGCACGTAGGCGATGGTATCTCTCAGCAGCGCTAGGCTGTCTGAGATTTTCCTGCCAGGTACAGCACAGGTTTGGTCCGGGTGGATCACCCGTCCCAGAGCAGACTTGACCCGGTTGGCGATGGCCTTAGACAGGATCTTGTAGTCTACATTCAACAATGTTATGGGTCTCCAATTCTTTATATCCTTCATCTCCCCCTTCTGCTTGTAGATTAGGGTGATGCTGCCCTTCCTCATCGAGTCTGACATGCTGCCGGCTAGAAGCATGTCGTTGTACACTTCCAGCAGGTCCGGGCCCACCCAGTCCCACAGAGCCGAATACAACTCGGCCAGTAAGCCATCGCTTCCGGGAGTTTTACTCGAGTCAAAGGAGCGGATGGAGCCAGTCAGCTCCTCTAGGGTCAGTGGTTGGTCCAGACTCTCCTGCTTGCTGTCCTCCAAGACCTCCGTGATAGATGACAGGAAGTTCTGGGAGGCGGTGCTGTCTGTGGCCTTTTGGTCATACAATTCCGAGTAAAAGGATTTGCAGACCCTCAGCATGTCTGTCTGCGAGGATGCTATCGAGCCGTCCTCCTCCCTAAGGCTGTTGATCACAGAGCTCCCCCTGTGAACCTTATGGAAGAAGAAACGTGAGCACGTCTCATCCTGCTCCACATGGCGGACCCTGGATTGGAAGATGATCTTGGAGGATTCAGAGGTAAAGAGCCGAGCTTGCCGGTCCTTCACCTCTCTAAGTTCCTCCCTCACATCCACCCCCCTCGACTGCAGAAGGAGCAGTTGTTGCAATTCTGTCTGGAGTTGGCACAATTCCCTCTGACTCTGTCTTGCTCTCTGAACCCCTTTGGCTATGAAGAACTTCTTAATGTTCTCCTTGGTTGCTTCCCACCAGAGTGTCGGGGAGTCAAAGAGGGGCCTCACCGTTCTCCAACGTGCGTAGTCCCTCTTTAGCTCCTCAACGTTCTCTGGGGTCAATAGCTTCACATTTAACTTCCACGTCCCTCTGCCTGCCTTCCGGTCCTCCTGTAGGTGACAGGAAGCCTGAAAGAGGCAGTGGTCAGAGAAGAACACCGGCGTGAGGTCGGTGTGTCTCACCGTGACGGCCTTCATGGTGAAGCCAAACCGTCCGATCTCGACCAGGTGAACCGCGGCTGGGACCCGCCTGCAGGGTCGCTGAAGGCGTCGTGCAGCTTTGCGTCTTTTACCGTTTCCATCAGGAACTTGGACGTGCTGTCCAGTCTGTTGTCGGCACTGCCGGATCGTCCAGCCGCATCAATGATGCAGTTGAAGTCACCGGCCAGAACGAGCTGCCGGGACGTGGCCAACAGCACTGGGAGCTGCTGGAGAACGGCCAGCCGCTCGCTCCGCCCGGGTGGGGCATACACATTAATCAGCCGGAGCGGAGAACCACGGTACATTACATCCACCACGAGGAGACGCCCCGCAACCACCTCCCTGACCTCAGTGATGGCGAAGTTCCCTCCCCGCAGCAAGATCCCCAGGCCAGAAGCACGACAATCATTGCCCCCCGACCACACAGACAGTCCGTGGGGCCACCATCGCGACCACCTCCGATAACAGCGGAGGTGTGGCAACCCGCACTCCTGTAGAAAAGTCACATCTGCCTTGACCTTGGCCAGGTACTGTAAGGCATTTACACATCGCGCAGTGCTCTTCACACTGCGCACGTTTAAGGATGCCAGTTTGAGCTCCATTGTCCTTTAGAGTCACTGGCCATTTTCCTGTTCCCTCATGCCCACCGCTTCGGTGAATTGCCTCACCTTTCCTGGGCTCAGATACCCGGCATCCTCAACGGGTTGGGTTTCCCGTGTCGTAACCCGAGGTGTCGTTGGGGGGGGGGGCTGCTCGTTTTACCCCCTTCTGGGTGCGCCGCTTCCCCCGTCTCTCGTGGCTGGGGCTCGGTGACAGGCTTACTGCTCCCGGAAACTCGGAGCTGAGGCCCATTGGCCGCTGCACTGCTCCCGGTTGCCCGGAGCTGGGGCCCATCGGCCGCTGCACTGCTCCCGGTTGCCCGGAGCTGGGGCCCAACGGCCACTGCACTGCTCCCGATGCCCTGGGGCTGGAGCTCCTCGACCACTGCTCTGCTCCCGATGCCCAGGGGCTGGAGCCCCTCGACCGCTGCACTGCTCCCGATGCCCTGGGGCTGGAGCTCCTCGACCACTGCTCTGCTCCCGATGCCCAGGGGCTGGAGCCCCTCGATCGCTTCACTGCTCCCGATGTCCTGGGGCCGGAGCCCCTCGACCGCTGAACTGCTCCCGATGTCCTGGGGCCGGAGCCCCTCGACCGCTGCACTGCTCCTGCTCCCGATGTCCTGGGGCTGGAGCCCCTCGACCGCTGCACTGCTCTCGGTCTCCTGGTGCAGGTGTACAATCGGCCTGCACCTTCTCCTTTCCGCCCCGGTTTTCTTCTTGTGGGGTTTCCCGTTCGCCTCATCCTCCGACGAGGAGGAGAGGTTGCTCCCTTCTGTCAGGGAGAGAGACCGTTTTTTGGGGGGTTTTTTGGGCTTGCCATCCCCTTCTGGCCTCTGCTCCGTGTGCTGACCCTTCTGGTGTTTTTTGTACTTTACTGTAGTCCAAATTTGCTCTCCCCCCTCCTCCATCGACTCTCCCTCCTGGGCTTGGTGCTGGAGTTCTCCTGGCACTTGGGGGCTCGAGGTGGTTGAGGTGGCTGAGGTGGTTGGGCTGTCCTCATCCCTGTTTCCCCTTTCTGCTGGGGACTTGACAGTGGTAGTGGGTGTCTCACTTACCCTGGGGGTGCTGGAAGCCGCCCCTCTTGTTGCCTGTGCATATGTACAGGCTCTTTTTGGGCAGGCCCTGTAAAGGTGGCCTCCCTCCCCACACAGGTTGCAGTTCTTGCTGGCTTGACAGTCTTTTGTCTCGTGGCCCTCCGTTTTGCAGTTTTTGCAGACCACTGCATTGCATTGGGCCATCACATGTCCAGGCTTATTACATTTTCTGCAAACTCTGGGCTGCCCCACGTAATTTAAATATCCTCGGTTTCCTCCAATTGCGAACACCGATGGAGGGTGGAGGAGAGTTCCTTCCTTGTCCACCCTCAGCTTTACCTTGACCTGCCGCTTGCTCGTCCAAATCCCGTGCAGATCCTTCACGTCCACGCTGTTCCCCGCTCCGTCGACATAGCGAGCAAGGAAGGTGAGGACAGTGTGATGGAGTAAATAGATCAATCATTTCTACATTTTTATTTCCGTGGCTTCCAAGGTTGAATATCAGGAGGGATATAAAATGAGCTTTCAACTCTCACCTTTGAGCCGCACTATTGCCTCAACTGATAGCGACAACACTTAAGTTTTAAGTGAAACTTTAGCTCAACCATGAATCCTTTTCAATTCCGAGCTAAATCGGCTGTGACCATGGGTTGATTAAATAGAGGATGGTGCAAGTGTTTAAACTGCCAGCAGAAATGAATGGGAGGAGATATTGCAACCCGCTAATGAGTGTCGGGGAAAGGATTGTAAAATTGACTAGCCTCCAGCAGGACACGCAGAATATTCTCAGAGCATGGGCCATGTGAACTTCTGATAAGGATTTAATATTTCATCCAAATTAACTAGTTCTCAGTGAGGCACTAATAAATTAAGCATAGATTTGCATTTTTTCCTCCTCTGTCTGTTCACGCTGAACTCTTGAGTCACGCCACCGCTCCGACTTCAGTCACATAGAATAATGTTGCTCTTAAATGAATTGAGTTCATCACCCTTCATAATATCGAGCAATTGTACCACCAGATTCAGGAGCAGCTTCGTCCCCCGCTGTTTAAGTGCGACACAGTGGTGCAGCTGTCAGAGTTGCTGCCTCACTTCACTACGCCAGAGACCCGGGTGCAATCCTGACCTCGGGGACTGTCTGAGCGGAGTTTGCACGCTCTCCTGTGATCTCATGGGTTTCCCCCCGGTGCTCCAGTTTCCTCCCACATCCCAAATAACGTGCGGGTTTGTAGGTTAATTGGCCTCTGTACATTGTCCCCAGGGCGTGGGGAGTGGACACGAAAGTGGGATAGCATAGAGCTAGTGTGAATGGATGATCAATGGTCAGCGTAGACTCTGTGAGCCAAAGAGCCTGTTACTATTGAATGAATGGTCCTTCCATAAGATAGGATGTTGTCCCAATTTTCCAACATATCTCATCACTGACATTGGACTTTATCTCTGGGCGTTTAACGCTACAATGATGTGAAACTATATTCTGCAATCTGGTGTTTTATTCTTGGCATTTACCAGTTGTAAACATTATATACTTGTGTAAGGCTAGAACCTAGTGAAGGAAAAGTCTTCTTCATTTTACTTATGGGAGACATTTTCAGAAAAAGACTCAAAGTGCTGGAGTAACTCAACGGGTCAGGCAGCTTCTCTGGAGAACATGGATAGGTGACGGGACCATTTCGGGTCAGATCATCCATGTTCTCCATAGATGCAGGAGGACTTGTTTAGATGACATTTTGCGTCGGGATCCTTCTTCAGACTCCAACTATAATTATCATCTTCAGCGCACTACCATATTTGCTATAACTTTGTGTCAACCATCCCCCCTTATTAACAGACTAAACGGAAATGACACAGACTTAGAAAGCTGATGAGATTTTTTTAATGAAGATCTAAAAGGAAACATACCTCAGAAATGTCTGTGGAAAGTGGGGGGGGGGGGGGGGGGGGGGGGGGGGCGAAGGGCCTGTTTCCGAGCCGTATCTCCAAACTAAACTAAATCATGGGCATTTATTACAATTACATAATTTTAATCTCACATTATTTATTTTCTTTCAGGAGCGTTTCTGATCCCCTTCTTCGTGATGCTTGTGGTGCTGGGAATCCCACTTCTTTACATGGAAATCGCAATCGGACAGTACTTTCGGGTCGGGCCAGTTAAAGCTTTAGCCTTGATGTGCCCACTCCTCAAAGGTCAGTGCAATAGATTCACCTGCCGGCCATCAGTCAGCCTTGGAAGTGGCACACTTACATAAAGAGAAATAAACAAAACATCTCAGACTGCAACACTGTACAACTTTAGACTTCAGAGATACAGCTCCGAAACAGGCCCTTCGGCCCAATAGGCTCACGCCAACCAGGTCAACCCGTACACTAGCACTATCCTACACACTTTGTAGAAGCCAATTAACCTACAAACCTGCACGTCTTTGGAGTGTGGGAGGAAACCGGAGCACCAGGAGAAACCTCACGCGCTCACGGGGAGAACGTGGAATTTTCTGCCACAGACGGCGGTGGAGGCCGGTTCTCTGGATACTTTCAAGAGAGAGCTAGATAGGGCTCTTAAAGATAGCGGAGTCAGGGGATATGGGGAGAAGTCAGGAACGGGGGTAGTGATTGGGGATGATCAGCCATGATCACATTGAATGGCGGTGCTGGCTCGAAGGGCCGAATGGCCTACTCCTGCACCTATTGTCTATTGTCTATTGTACAAACTCCGTACAGACAGCACCCGTAGTCAGGATCGAACCCGGGTGTTTGGCGCTGTAAGGCAGCAACTCTACCGCTGCGCCACCGTGCCACACTAACAACTGGAATACTTCAGCTGTTGAGACAATGAAATCAGAACCTAAGGATCTAACAAAGATGATTTAGCAAGCCCAGACATCGAATCATGGAGATATGTACAGTATCATGGAAACAGGCCCTTCAGCCCAACATGTCCATACCGGCTAAGGTGCCTTCCTGAGCTAATCCCATTTTCCTGCATTTGTCCCGGATCTCTTAAAATCTTTCTTATCCATAAACATCTCCAAATTCTTTCGAAAGTTGTAATTGTATCAGTCTTTACCGCTTCCTCGAGAAACTCGCTGCCTATCCCACCACCGTGATTCTCAAGTGCACTCCTACATCCCTTATACTCCTCAAGGGACTTGCGTGATCCGAGGTGCCTGCATCCTTGTAAAGATTGTGTGTACATGAATGAATGAATGAATGAATGAACGAATGAATGAATGAAAGAATGAATGAATGAATGAATGAATGAATGAATGAATGAATGCATGAATGAATGAATGAATGCTTTATTCTCACAAGTAACAAGTTCTAGCGGGCAGCACAGTGGCGCAGCGGTAGTGTTGCTGCCTTACAGCGCTTGCAGCGCCGGAGGCCCGAGTTCGATCCCGACTACGGGTGCTGTCTGTACGGAGTTTGTGTACGTTCTGCCCGTGGGTTTTCTCCGAGATCTTCAGTTTCCTCCCACACTCCAAAGACGTACAGGTTTGTAGGTTAATTGGCTTGGTGTATGTGTAAATTGTCCCTAGTGTGTGTAGGATTGCGTTAATGTGCGGGGATCGCTGGTCGGCGCGGATTCGGCGGTATGACGTTTGTTGATCCATAATGTATGTTCTTATATGCTGTAAGGTCCACAGTCAGCGGTGGTGGCCTCTTTTATGCTATGAGAGCGTAATTATGAATAATATATGATCTTATTCAAGAACAGCATAAGATCTTGTATCTCTTCTCTTCCAGGTGTTGGTGTGGCCTCAGTGGCCATTTCCTTCATAATGTGCACATACTACAACCTCATCATATGTTGGGCCCTCTATTATCTCATCAACTCCTTCCAGAACCCTCTGCCTTGGCACAGCTGTAACAACACCTGGAACCATCCGGAAAGCTGCACAGATAGTCATAGTGCCAGCAACATCACAGACTCCGCCAGTCAGCAGTTCTTTGAGTAAGTCCTCCATGTTGCCCTGTAACCATCGAAACATAGAATCATAGGAAATAGGTACTGGAGTAGGCCATTCAGCCCGTCAAGCCAGCACCGCCATTCAATATGATCATGGCTGATCATCCAAAATCAGTCCCCACGTTCCTGCTTTCTCCCCACATCCCTTGATTCTGTTGGCCCTAAGAGCTATATCTAACTCTCTCTTGAATAAATCTGTATTCAAGTATTTTAAGCAATGGATTATATCTAATAACCCACTCAGAAATGACATAGGAGGATCACTGCCTGAGGTCACTCCTTCAGCATAAGTTCATAAGTTCATAGGAGCTGAATTAGGCCATTCGGCCCATCGAGTCTACTCTGCCATTCAATCATGGCTGATCTATTCTTTTCCTCTCAACCCCATTCTCCAACCTTCTCCCCATAAACTTTGACACCGTTACCAATCAGGTATCTGTCAATCTTCGCTTTCAAAATACCCAATGACATGGCCACCACCGCTGACTGTGGCAATAAATTCCACAGATCCACCACCCACTGAGTAAAGAAATTCCTCTTCATCTCTTTTCTAAAGGAACGTCCTTTTATTCTGCCGCTGGTCCTAGACTCTCCCACTACTGAAAACATCCTGCCACACCCACTCTATCCAGGCCTTTCACTATTCAGTAAGTTTCAACGAGGTCCCTCTTCATCCTTCTATACCTCCAGTGAATGCCATCAAACGCTCATCATACTTGAACCCAATCATCCCTGGGATCGTTCTCATAAACATTCTCTGTTTACGAGATTGCACAGCACATCCCTCCTCAGAAATGGGGCCCAAAACTGCTCACGATACTCCAAAAACCAGAGGGCACAGCTTTAACATAAGTGGGGACAAAGTATGAAAGAGATGTGTGAACTGGTCTGGCGTGTGGCTTGAACATGCCGCGCGGGGGGTGGTGCAAGAGGCAGATATGATAAGAGGCTTTTAGATGGGCAACTAGATATGCAGGGAGTGGAGGGATATAACTCACAGACAGATGAGATTAGTTCAACATGGCGCTATGTTTGGCACTAACATTGTGGGCCAAAGGCACTGATCCTGTGCAGAACTTCTCTATGATTTTTATGCCCGACCCTCAAGGACAACAGAAGTCACGAAACCAGAAGCACAATTGTATTGAAATATTAATTTAAATTTTTCATTTTCATTTTCTCCATTCAACTTCAACCAATGAACTTCATCTGAAAAAAATAGTTTTTGTTGAGAAAGGAAGAAGGTAGACCTTAGGAAGAATCTTTTTTTTGTGTGCATCCATCTGCTCCTTGTAGGGTTTTCTCCACACACATAGATAGGTTGGTTTGGCTGGCTCGGCCTCCATTGTATTTTTTTTTCTATTTCTGTTGCAGGTTTTCATGTTTCTTCATTTTACTTACGGGAGGCAGGAAGACATTTTCAGATAAAAGACTCAAAGTGCTGGAGTAACTCAACGGGTCAGGCAGCATCTCTGGAGAACATGGATAGGTGACGTTTCTGGTCGGGCCCATGTTCTCCATAGATGCTGGGGAACATGCTTATAATAATAATAATAATAACTTTATTTATAAAGCACTTTAAACAACTGCAGTTGCCACAAAGTGCTGTACATGAGAACTCATGAACAAAAAGCTATTACAAACAATTAAAAACCATTAAAAACCATAAAACGAAGGACTATAAAAAACACTAAAAATTAAGACATTAAAAGCACTAAAAACAGGAGCAATGCCTCAGCCAGTGTCGAAAGCCAAAGACTCCAACTATAATTATCATCTTCAGCGCACATCTTCAGTCATATTTGCTATAACTTTGTGTAAACCATCCTCCCTTATTAACAGAGTAAACGGAAATGACACAGACATAGAAAGCTGACTTAGAAAGGGCGGCGCTGTGGCACAGCGGTAGAGTTGCTGCCTTACAGCACTTGCAGCACCGGAGGCCTGGGTTCGATCCCGGCTATAGGTGCTGTCTGTACGGAGTTTGTACGTTCTCCCCGTGACCTGCGTGAGTTTTCTCCGAGATCTTGTTTCCTCCCACACGTACAGATATGTAGGTAAAGTGGCTTGGCATCAATGTAAAATTGTCACTGAGAGTGTGTAGGATAGTGTTAATGTGCAGGGATAGCTAGTTGGCGCCGGCTCGGTGGGCCGAAGGGCCTGTTTTCGCGCTGTATCTCTAAACCAAATTGATGAGATCTCTCATCTCTCGCTGTATCTCTAAACTAAATTGATGAGATTTTAAAAATGTATATCGAAAAAGAAACTTCCCTCAGCAGTGTCTGAGGAAGGAAGTCAAAATTCATACGGTGCCAGGACAAAAATCCAAATACTGTAATGCCAGTAATATTTTTTTTTTAAATTCTGGCATGTTCGACGTAGCTAATAAAGTGACACGGCTGAGCATTTCTTTGGGAATTCCAAGCATTCTGAGAGAAAGGACATAGGTTCATAATGCTAAGTGTTCGGCTGGCAACCGGAAGGTAGCCGGTTCGAATCCCGCTTGGAGTGCATACTGTCGTTGTGTCCTTGGGCAAGACACTTCACCCACCTTTGCCTGTGTGTGAATGTGTGTGAGTGATTGGTGGTGGTCGGAGGGGCCGTAGGCGCAGATTGGCAGCCACGCTTCCGTCAGTCTGCCCCAGGGCAGCTGTGGCTACAGAAGTAGCTTACCACCACTGAGTGTGACTGAGGAGTGAATGAATAATGCGATGTAAAGCGTCTTGAGTATTAGAAAGGCGCTATATAAATCCCATCCATTATTATTATTATTATAACCCATTGACCATGCCGGTGGGTCAGTGAGTTTTGGTGTCTTGCTATTGCTGTGAGACCACAGAATATAGAATACTACAGCATAGTTACGAGCAATTTCACCCGCAGTGTCTGCGCCAAACATGATGTCAAGATAAACTAATTTCATCTGTGATCCATATCGCTTATTTCGCAACATAATCACATGCCTATCTAAAAGCCTCTTAAACTGCACTTTCTCCTCTACCACCCCCACATGCTGAAAGATGCTGTTTTAAACTGGAATTAACGTAATCATCATTGTAATGTAAACACAGCTTCTCCGTGGATTATCACCTTGTCGTGGTGGAGAAGCTTGTGTGGTCCTGAGATCCTGAGATCCTGAGAGCGATGCCATCTGGAGCTATGCTCCTGGTAGGGCCACCCATGGCGGTAAGGTCGAGGGGGAGGTCCCTGACAAAGAGCAATCCAACCAAGACCTCAACGGTGGAACAGGCGGAGGAGGACGATGACTGACCTTAGTGGAGCGTCACGACGGCTGGGAAGGCGGATGAAGGCTGCAGCAGAAAAGGGTCTCCGGTCGTCTTGGACTCCATGCCACTGGATCCTGACCCAGATCTGTCAAGGACCGTGGAGTGCTGTCTGTGCACCAGTCTCCCCACGGTAAACAAAGTCACGCACAGGCGTTCTCCATGAGAGGACTGTCATACTCGTTTTGAGTCACCGCCAACGAAACACAGCTCAGAGTGACAGACTCTGTTAGGCATGTTCCAGGCCCCCATCACTTTCTGTGTAAAATACTTACCCAGCTCATCTCCTTTCAATGCTTTCCTTCTGACCTTCAACCTATGCTCTTTAACCTTTGACATTTGCACCCTGGGAACAAGCTTCTGACTATCTACCTTATCTCTGCCTCTCAGAAGTTTACATACTTCTATTAGGTCTTTGCTCAACCTCCAGTGCTCTAGGGAAAACAACCAAAGTCTACCCATTCTCTTCTCATAGCCATTGCCCCGTAATGCAGGCAGCATTCTGAGTCTGAAGAAGGGTGTCGATACAAAACGCCATCAGTCCATTCCCTTCACAGATGCTGCCTGACTCGTTAAGTTAATCCATCTCTTAGTAAATCTCCTCTGGACTCTCTCCAAAGTCAATAAGTAATAGGAACAGAATCAGGCTATTCGGCCCATCAAGTCTACTCCGCCATTCAATCATGGCTGATCTATCTCTCCCTCCTAACCCCGTTCTCCTGCCTTCTCCCCATAACCCCTGACACCCAAGAGCCTGCACATCCTTCCTGCAGTTATGAACCATTATTTTATATGTAAACTGTAATATAGGTAATAAGATGGCAATTTTATTATGATGAAGACAGGAATTTCAGATAAATATATTTAATTAGTTTATGAATGATTTCTATGTTGCATTTAACATCAAGTGAAATATCCACAATCTTTTGCAGCAAGATTATGATCAGATGGTCTCTTAATAAGATGATAGGTAATTGTACTTCATAGTGTTAGTTAGACCTCTCCTCCCTGTGAATATTAATATCACCGCGAAACAATATTATATAATCGGTACAATAGAGAATACTCAGTTTAGAGACAAGTCCTGTTGCTTCTGAGGGTAATTTTCCCAGAAATAATTGAATTAAAGACAAATCTAATTCTATAAGAATTACACACCACTGCAGACATAGAATAACATTCAAAATGAAGGAAATTGTTTCACACGAAACAAGCAATAAACAGAGTATGTCACTCGAGGCAGCATCTGCTGTGTTTACATTAACTAGCAAGGATGATTACGTTAATTCCAGTTTAAAACAGCATCTTTCAAAGATTACATAAAAATGGCATCTGGCACATACAGTAGTAAGTAGATCATGGTTTTGAATCATTCATCTTCAGAAAAGAAATCTAGACTCATCACACTTCCTCACTTCATTCCAAGATAGTTTTAACCATGTGTAGGGAGGAACTGCAGATGCTGGCTTATACCCAAGATAGACACAACATGCTGGAGTAACTCAGCGGGACAGGCAGCATCTCTGGAGAGAAGGAATGGGTGACGTTTCGGGTTGAGACCCTTCTTCAGACTTTAATCATGTATCAACGTGACGTTATTTATTTTTCCTGGCTTAGTTTTTGTTTCTTCATTAGTGTAGTTATAACATTTTGTTGAGCACTCATACCTTGGCATCATCTGTACCATGATGTGACAGGATATTGCAAACAATTACTCTAACATTCTTGAACGACATTTCATAGAGTGCTGGAGTAACTCAGTGGGTCAGGCAGCATCTGTGGAGAACATGGATAGGTGACGTTTCACAGAGTGCTGGAGTAACTCAGCGGGTCAGGCAGCATCTTTGGAGAGCATGGATAGGTGACGTTTCACAGAGTGCTGGAGTAACTCAGTGGGTCAGGCAGCATCTCTGGAGAATATGCATATGTGACGTTTCGGGTCAGGCTAAAGAAGATTCCCAAACCGAAACATCACCTAATCATGATCTCCAGAGAGGTTTACGAAAGAACTGCAGATGCTGGAGAAATCGAAGGTGGACAAAAATGCTGGAGGAACTCAGCGGGTGAGGCAGCATCTATGGAGAGAAGGAATAGGTGACGTTTCGAGTTCCAGAGATGTTGCCTAACCCGCTGAGTTACCCCAGCATTAGAAGAAGGTCTGAAGAAGGGTTTCGGCCCAAAACGTCGCCTATTTCCTTCGCTCCATAGATGCTGCTGCACCCGCTGAGTTTCCCCAGCAATTTTGTGTACCCACCAGCATTAGATGTCTTCTTTTGGAAATCAACATCTGCAGATCCTTGTCTCTCTATTTCCAAACCAGGAGCATACGTGGCCTGGAGGGTAAATACAAGTGGTAATGTCCCTTCCACACGTTGTCTGTGTGTCTCTTGGTGAGAGAGGTTAAGGGTTTGGGAGATGCTGTCAATGTAACCTGGGCGAATAATTGCCCTGCGTTTAGTAGATGATGCATATTGCAATCATGGCGGGCATGGTGGCGCAGTGGTAGAGTTGCTGCCTTACAGCGCCAGAGACCCGTGTTAGATCACAACTACAGGTGCTGTCTGTACGGCGTTTGTACGTTCTCCCCCTGACCTGCGTGGGTTTTCTCCGAGATCTTCGGTTTCCTCCCACACTCCAAAGACGTGCAGGTTTGTAGGTTAATTGGCTTGGTATAAATGGAAAGTTATCACTAGTGTGTGTAGAATAGTGTTAGTGTGCGGGAATCGCTGGGCAGTGCAGACTCGGTGGGACGAAGGGCCTGTTTCCACGCTGTATCTCTAAACTAAACTAAACTATAGGCAGGGAGAATGAATGTTCAGGGAGGTTGTTCGGACCCCAATAAAATGGGCTGCTCATCCCTGGAGGTTGTTAGGTTTCTTGTGATTGTTGAAGATCAGAAGATCACAAGTGATAGGAGCAGAATTAGGCCATTCGGCCCATCAAGTCTACTTGGCCATTCAATCATGGCTGATCTATCTCTTCCTCCTAACCCCATTCTCCTGCCTTCTCCCCAAAACCCCTGACACCCATACTAATCAATAATCTATCTATCTCTGCCTTAAATAAGTCCACTGAGGTGGCCTCTACAACCTTCTGTGGCAAACAATTCCACAGATTCACCACCCTATGACGAAAGAAATTCCTCCTCATCTCCTTCCTAAAAGAATGTCCGTTCATTCTGAAGCTATGGCTTCTAGTCCTAGATTCTCCCACATCCACTCTATCCAAGCCTTTCACGATTCTGTACGTTTCAATGAGGTCCCCCATCATTCTTCTAAACTCCAGCGAGTACAGGCCCAGTGCCGTCAAACGCTCATCATAGGTTAACCCACTCATTCCTGGGATCATTTGTGTAAACCTCCTCTGGACCCTCTCCAGAGCCAGCACATCCTTCCTCAGATATGGTGCCCAAAATTGCTCACAGTTTTCCAAATGCTGACCAGCGCCTTATAGAGCCTCAGCAGTACATCTGAATTTAGAAGGATAAGAGGGGACCTTATAGAAACGTATTAAATTATAAAAGGACTGGACAAGCTAGATGCAGGAATAATGCTCCCAATGATGGTCCAGAACCAGGGGCCACAGTCTAAGAATAAAGGGGAGGCCATTTAAAAGTGAGATGAGAAAAAACGTTTTCACCAAGAGAGTTGTGAATTTGTGGAATTCTCTGCCACAGAAGGCAGTGGAGGCCAATTCGCTGGATGAATTTCAAAGAGAGTTAGATAGAGCTCTAGGGGCTAGCAGAATCAAGGGATATGGGGAGAAGGCAGGCACGGGTTAGGGGGCTGTCCCACTGCGGCGACCTAATTGGCGAGTTTAGAAGAGTTTGCCCTCGACTCATACTCGCAGCATGGTCGACACGAGGTCCTTGGAGGTCTTTGTAACTCTCCTTCATGCTCGAGAGTAGTCCCCGCGCACTCGAGGCCTCAGCTAGGTCGCGGCGTATTTTTCAACATGCTGAAAAATGCCTGCGAGTAAAAAATGGTCGCCATGGAAAAAATCGATATTTTTTTTACTCGTAGGTTTAGTCGAAGTGGGTCGTAGTAGGTCGGCATGTTAGTCGTAGGTAATCGAGAGTAGTCCAAGGTAATCGAAGATAGTCTTCAACACAGTCAAAGGGAGGTCGAAGGAGATCGAAGGAGGTTGTCTTCACTCTCCACTATTCGGTGTCCAATTTTCCCGAAGCTAGTCTTCAACATAGTCGAAGGAGGTTGAAGCTAGTCTTCTATGTAGTCAAAGGAGGTTTTCAACATGACACTTTTTCAAACTTTCCTAAACTCTTCTAAACTCGCCAATTAGGTCGCCGCAGTGGGACAGCCCCTTTACTGATTGTGGATAATCCTCCATGATCACAATGAATGGCGGTGCATGCTCGAAGGGCCAAATGGCCTCCTCCTGCACCTATTTTCTATGTTTTTATGTTTCTATCCCTGTTTTTGTATACAAGCCCTCTCGAAATAAGTGCTCGATTCAACTTGCAGATTAACTTTTTGGAAATCGTGCACCAACACTCCCAAGTCCCTCGTTAATTGTAAGTGGTTAGAAAATGGCCTTTGCTTCACACATTTCTGTCATGAACGTATCTACCTCCCTGGACCACAAGCTCTGCAGCTCCACTGGCATTTCTTTCAGCACTGACTTGACATCACTGTGTGAAAATGGCCCGGACTCATCTAAATCTCTCCATCCAACCATTTATTCCCACTCAATCTTATATTTCACCATACATTTCAATCAACTTTAATCTACTCCTTTCTGTACAACTACTAGTCTGCCCCTTTCTCAAATATCAGCATAAATTTAAACAAATGTTAATCCCAGTTTCAAAAATAAAATCAACCAACAATTATCTTTTGTTGAACCACTATTAGTTTCATGGAGAAAAACACAAAGTGCTGGAGTAACTCAGCGGGTCAGGCAGCATCCCTGGAGGTCATGGATAGATCACGTTTCGGGAGAGGATCCTATTTCAGACCCTTCTGAAGACTGAAGAAGGTCCTGACCCAAAATATGACCTATCCATGTTCTCCAGAGATGCTGCCTGGCCTGCTGAGTTACTCCAGCACTTTGTGGCTTTTTTTACTAAGCCAGCAGTTCCTTATTGCTACATTAGAATCATAGATAAACAGCATTGAAATATATCCTTCCATATCTCTGTGTCTCCCTCTCCCCTGACTCTCAGTTTGAAGAAGGGTCTCGATCCAAAACGTCATCCATTCCTTCTCCCCAGAGATGCCGCCTGTCCCGCTGAGTTACTCCAGCATTTTGTGTCTATCCTCGGTGTAAACCAGCATCTGCAGCTTCTTCCGATACGACTCTTCAGCCCATTATGTCTACGCTGACCATTATGCCATCTACACCAATCCCACTCAGTCCCGTGGTGAGACCACGAAGAAGGGTTTCGGCCCAAAACGTTGCCTATTTCCTTTGCTCCATAGATGCTGCTGCACCCGCTGAGTTTCTCCAGCACTTTTGTCTACCTTCGATTTTCCAGCATCTGCAGTTCCTTCTTAAAAAAGGTCAGTCAACCCACTGAATCTGCATGCAAGAGATGCCATTTTGGAGTCATTTTAGAGTTCCAGCTGCAGCTGGTCACAAAGAAAGGAACTGCAGATGCTGGTTTACACCGAAGACAGACACAAAGTGCTGGAGTAACTCAGCGGGTCAGGCAGCACCCTCTTGTGCTTCCTGCCCTGGCTTAACTTCCTGAAAAGCATATACCTCACACTCTCACAGCACAGATCTGAAAAGCCACATTTCAGCATGTGACAAAGCTGGGTGTTAGTTTACAGTTCTCCTGAATGACACCGTAAAAATGATCGAAGATAGACACAAAAAGCTGGAGTAACTCAGCGGGACAGGCAGCGTCTCTGGAGAGAAGGAATGGGTGACGTTTCGGGTCCAGACCCTTCTTCAGACTGGTTAGGGATAAGGGAAACAAGAGATATAGGCGGTGATGTGGAGAGATAAAGAACATTGAATGAAAGATGTGCAAAAAAGTGACGATGAGAAAAAAAACAGGCCATTGTTAGTTGTTTGTAGGGTGAAAACACGAAGCTAGTGCGACTTGGGTGGGGGAGGGATAGAGAGAGAGGGAATACCGGGGCTACCTGAAGTGAGAAAAATCAATTGTCATACTACTGGGCTGTAAGCTGCCCAAGCAAAATATGAGATGCTGTTCCTCCAGCTCCTTCCTACACAATGTAAAATGATCGATAGGTATACATTTTGCATTGCATGCCACTGCCATCTACTGGTCTTCATCTGAACATTGCCCCCATCATGAAAAGGGAATAAAGAATGAAATAGATGCAAGAGGCATGGATGGCATCATCATCATCATCATCGTTGAACACATTAGCGACTCAGTGGCGCTGGTTTCCGACTGGAACGGTGACGGACGCACCACACATCTCTGTCCTCCAGTTCCTGCGGACTTCCGCCGCTGGAAGTATAGGATGTTGGTGTGTGTGCTTCATCATCATTCCTTACAATGCCGTGTACGACAGTGATCGCAACTTCTACTGAAGTGTGGATGGCCATTGGCTCGCTAGGAGCTCATCCGCCCTTTGACGGGTCTTGTTTTTGGTCCTGCTGGGGGTCCACAGCACCCTCCTCACCTGGCAAACCAGGTGGGGGAGACGGTTTAGTCGCCGACTATCCGACCATGGAGCAGGTAGCGCGGGATTACGTGGTACACGTGGCGGGGGGGTCCTCCCTCCTCCCGACCTGAGCCATGGCAGCAATTTGCAAAACATGACAATTACAAGCGGCAACCTATTGAATTACCCTCCTACCTCCCGTACAAAGCAAAGTTACACATCAATGCCAGGAGAAAACTTAATTCCTCATTAATCAATGAACATAGAGCACACAAAACATGCTCAAAATGTTTAAGAAAGAACTGCAGATGCTGGTAAATCGAAGGTAGACACAAAATGCTGGAGTAACTCCGCGGGTGAGGCAGCATCTATGGAGAGAAGGAATTGGCGACGTTTCGGGTCGAAACCCTTCTTCAGTCTGAATCTCCAGAGATGCTGCCTGTCCCACTGTGTTACTCCAGCTTTTTGTGTCTATCCATGTTAGTCCTGCCTGCCTTCGTTTGGTCAATATCTCTCTAAATCTTTCCTTTCCATATTTTTTGCTTCCTCTTCCCTTATCACAGTTTTGTTCTTCTTTCCTGCATTCTGAAATATTCCCAATCCTCAGCTTCACTGTTTACTGACGATGGTTAAATCTTCCATTTAAATAAAAACTGAAAATGCTGAAAATACTCACCCAGCGAGGATTGCCTGGGAAGATTTATTACAGGTCTTTGCTCTTAGACAGCAGAACCTCAAACTTTAGACTTTATACATTAGAGATACAGTGCAGAAACAGGCCCTTCGGCCCACCGAGTCTGTGCCAACCAGCGATCCTCGTATACTAACATTATCCTACTCACGAGGGACAATTTACATTTATATCAAGCCGATTAACCTATAAACCTGTACGTCTTTGGAGTGTGGGAGGAAAACCGTAGATCTCGGAGAAAACCCACGCAGGTCACGGGGAGAACGTACAAACTCCGTGCAGACAAGCACCTGTAGCCAGGTTCGAACCCGGGTCTCTGGCGCTGTAAGCGCTGTAACTCTGTTTTAAGTCGTTAATTTAAAATAAAAACAGAAAATGCTGAAAGTACTCAGCAGATGAGGATTGCCAGCGTAGATTTATTCTGGGCCTTTATTCTCAGACAGCATAACTTTAGGCTTTAGAGATACAACGTGGAAACAGGCCCTTCGGCCCACAGAGTCCGTGCCGACCAGCGATCCTCCTACACTAACACTGCCCGATACACTACAGACAGCACCCGTAGTCAGGATCGAACTGGGTCTCTGGCACTGCAAGGCAGCAACTGAGCCACCGTGCCACCAAGAAGCTTTCCATTACATACTAACAATTATTAAAAGATACTTGGACCTTCCTTATCTGAGGTACTGATCTGGGACCAAGACTTCCCGGCACCAGCTAGCAGCCTGTGGCTTCTTATACAGAAACGGCTAACAGGCCTTGTAAATGCATGAATCCTCTGCTTTATTTTGGCTCTATTTTAGCCATGATTTACAACCCCACCACTCACCTGTATCCACCTATTAACTTTTCAGAGGTTATGGGGAGAAGGCAGGAGAATGGGGTGAGGAGGGGGTGATAGACCAGCCATGATTGAATGGTGGAATAGACTCAGTGTGCCGAATGGCCTAATTCTACTCCTATTCCTTAAGACTTTATGATCACTTGCCGAGTTTTTCCCCATCTCCACTCCTCCTTGCCAGCTTTTCCTCCCCCCGCTCCATCAGTCCTGACCCAAAACCTCATCTGTCCGTTCCCTCCCCAGATGCTGCCTGACCTGCTGAGTTTCTCCGGTACTTTGTGTTTTGACCTAAATTTGCCTGTTCTACTTCGCTTCCTCAACATACTGATCTAGAATATTCATCAAGCATTGCTTGAATTAATTTGCTGCAACATTGCGGCTAATTTGTCTTGCTCCATCTATAATTGATGAAGGTTTTCTACGGTTATCGTATTGCCTCTGTCACACGCACCTTTACATTTCTGATGAAAGTTAAGCCTCTCTATTGCTGTTACTCTTTGCAAGTCCCACCAATGTTTTCTGCTCCTCGCACTTTCTTCGACCGACCCAAGCTCAAGATCTCGAACGTGCTAACATGATCAACATGCCATAATTGCAAGAAAGCACCAAACCCTTGTTGAATTATAACGGCAGTAAGAAAAATATATCGACCAAAATAAAAATCAAATCATCAAACAATTGGCCGTCCCTTTAAATAGCAACGGTGAATTGCAATTGTACCATTTAGTTTAGTTTAGTTTAGTTTTTGGACACAGCACAGAAACAGTCCCTTCGGCCTATCGAGTCCACGCCGACCAGCGATGCCTGACACTCGGGACAATTTACAGTTCTCATTGAAGCCAATTAAGCTATAAACCTGCTGGTTTAAACCAAAGATAGGCACAAAAAGCTGGAGTAACTCAGCGGGACAGGCAGCATCTCTGGAGAGATGTTTCTGGTCAGGTCTGAAGAAGGGTCTCAACCCGAAACGTCGCTCATTCCTTCCCTCCAGAGATGCTGCCTGTCCCGCTGGGTTACTCCAGCTTTTTGAGTTTATCTTATCCTACAAACCTGTATGTCTTTGGTGTGTGGGAGGAAACCAGAGCACCCAGAGAAAACCCATGTGGTCACAGGGAGAATGTACAAATTCCACACAGATAGCACCCATAGTCGGGTTTGAACCCGGGTCTCTGGCCCTGTGAGGCAGCAACACTACTGCTGCGCCACTAAGAGGATGCATTCTTTCTGAGTTGGGCTTCACAAGAGTAGTGTTGCATTAATGCAGCTTGTATTTGTGTGACGTAATAATCCGCTTGCTTCATGTGCCTTCAGTACATGTGTGTTAACATGCTCATCATGACTATGACATCAATCGTGCAAACGCCCCAGACAGCTGCTGAATTTCTTTAACATTTTTGGTGCGGCACGGTGGTGCAGTGGTAGAGCTGCTGCCTTACAGCGCCAGGGACCCGGGTTCGATCCTGACCATGGGTGCTGTCTGTACGGAGTTTGTACGTTCTCCCCGTGACCTGCGTGGGTTTTCACCAAGATCTTCGGTTTCCTCCCACACCCCAAAGACGTGCGGGTTTGCAGGCTAATTGGCTTCGGTAAAATGGTCAAATGTCCCTAGTGTGTGTAGGATAATGTTAGAGCACGGACTCGGTGGGCCGAATGGCCTGTTTCCGCGCTGCATCTCCTAAAGTAAGGTTGTAGGTTAATTGACTTGATATAAATGTAAATTGTCCCCAGTGTGTGTAGGATA
Organism: Amblyraja radiata; assembly: GCF_010909765.2. Classification (NCBI taxonomy): domain Eukaryota; kingdom Metazoa; phylum Chordata; class Chondrichthyes; order Rajiformes; family Rajidae; genus Amblyraja; species Amblyraja radiata. Next base: position 29,279,781 of record NC_045983.1, on the reverse strand, counting down.
GTGTTAGTGTGCGGGGATTGCAGGTCGGCGCGGACTCGGTGGGCCGAATGGCCTGTTTCAACGCTGTATTTCTAAACGAAACTAAAACAATTTGATTGCAACACCAATAATTTCCCACCGCCATCAAATTCCAGATCTTTGACTTTCAGCAAACTGCAGTAACATTTCTACAACATAGAGTTAATTATAAGACTTTTAATATGCATAAAATAATTTACATTTATACATTCATGATAGGCTTCATTCAGCCTTATATCTAATTATCTGTTCAAAGCTATACAAAAGTGCTAGATTATCAAACATTTCCACTGATGTTCAGTTAAAACTCTCCTAATTGGAAATGAATAAAGCATGGCAATCTATTTATAAAACACTCCATTAGCTGTCCAATTGGCTTTTTGGTAAAACAAAATGATCAACTGCGAAATGTTTTTCAAAGTGTCTTGAAGTTGCAGGTATCTTTCGCCAAGACACAAGCTATAGAGATGGGAATGAAAACAGAAAATAATGGAAATACTCAGCAGGCCAGGCAGCATCAGTGGGGAGGGAAAAAAGTTAATATTTCCAGTTGATGATCCTTCATCAGGGATGGGAAAGTGGTTACAAAGCAGGGCAAGTCAAGTCAAGTTGACCAAAGTGTTTTACATTTGTTATAAGAATAGTATAAACAAACAAACTACATACATATATACATATAGCCCTCGCTCAGAGGACGTCAGGAAAGGCTTGGGAGTACAGATATACGTTTTTAGTCTAGACTTAAAGGAGTCGATGGAGGGGGCAGTTCTGATGGGAAGGGGGATGCAGTTTAAAGTGGAGACAGAAAGATGCCTATATGTATCTTTAATATGTAGATGTGTCATATGGCCAGCAAAAGAAACAATGACATTTAACTTAAGTTGACTTATGTTTGAAACATAGAACATAGAAACGTAGAAAATAGGTGCTGGAGTAGGCCGTTCGGCCCAACGAGCAGGCACCGCCGTTCAATATAATCATGGCTGATCATCCAGAATCAGTAGCTTGTTTCTGCTTTCTCCCCATATCCCTTGGTTCTGTTAGCCCTAAGAGCTAGTTCTAACTCTCTCTTGAAAACATCCAGTGAATTGGCCTCCACTGCCTTCTGTGGCAGAGAATTCCACAGATTCACAACTCTGGGTGAAAAAATCCACGGATTCACAACTCTCTGGGTGAAAAGTGCTTTTCAGGGAATAAAACTTCAAAATCCAGTGGTCCACTCAGACCTTGTGGAAGCAAATGGACAGAACACGTTTCCAAAGCCCTAAAAAGCAAAGTGTAGAGTTATAATTAGAATATGTGGACATGAATTTCTAAATATAAGCCTGAAACATCGAAAGAGAATGAATGAAAAGATGCAGCTTATTTTGTTTAGTTTAGTTTAGTTTAGCTTATTGTCACGTGTACGTGAGTTAGATATAACTCTTAGGGCTAATGGAATCAAGGGATATGGGGAGAATGCAGGAACGGTGTACTGATTTATGATGATCAGCCATGATCATATTGAATGGCGGTGCTGGCATGAAGGGCCGAATTGCCAACTCCTGCATCTATTTTCTATGTCTATATTTTCTATGTTACAGTGAAATTTCCTTCTGTTGCATGCTATCCAGTCAGCTAAAAGACAAGACATGATTACAATCGAGCCATCTACATGATAAAAGGGATAACGTTTATTGCAAGATAAAGTCCAGTAACGTCTAATTAAAAAAAGATAAAATTTCAAACTCACAGATATTGAACATAATGAGCCTAGCAAGCCTTTAGACATCTGTTTCTACATCAACAGACAGACAACGCCCCTGTAGAATTACTTTTGAGACTCTAATCGTACTCTTTCAGAGAGTGTTCAATATCATTCTGCCATTTTGGCTTGAGGGCATCTGACAAAAGAAATGCCAGACAAACTGTGGGGTATCTTTCCCATGGTCCGTTGAATCTAAAATGCTAAAAGACAAGACTGATATTCAGCTGTTGTTGCCAGCTCCCTGCTTGAAATCTGAGTCAGGCTTTCCCTGGAACGTTCGACTGGAGTGATTGATCTGGCAGTGTGCAGTCGCGGGACGTAACCGTCCTTGCTTTATCTGCCTGGATACAGATTATTCACTTGTCTCCCCACCTGATGTTGTTTCATATTGCCTAGTCTGGCGGGAGACGGCTTCCGGGTGGGAGGGGGGGTATAAGAAGGCTGAGGGGGGGGGGGGGGAAGGGGGAGAGGGGGGGGGAGTTGGATCGGCATTTGAGCAGAAAGAACAAATGTGCCAGGGGAGGATGGTGAAGCTTATTGTGAAATAACCAAACAAAAACACAACCAATTCCACGACCCACAGGAGAAACAAGGAACTGCAGATGCTGTTTTATACCAAAGATAGACACAAAGTGCTGGAGGAACTACGCGGGTCAGGCAGCATCTCTGGAGAAAAAGGATGGGTGGCGTTCTGGGTTGGTGCATTCTCCCCGTGACATGGTGGGTTTTCTCCGGGTGCTCCAGTTTCCGCCCACACTCAGGTTTGTGGGTTAATTGGCTTCGGTAAAAGTTGTAAATCGTCCCTTGTGCGTAGGATGGTGTTAACGTAAGGGGTGATCGATGGTCGGTGCGGACTCGGTCGGCCGAAGGGCCCATTTCCGCGCTGTGTCTCTAAAGGCTAAAACGTCTTGAGTCTGTTCTGCATTCCACTAGATCACAGCTGTTTGCATCTTAATTTAATTTAAACACATTCGCCTCACACTTAATAATTAATTAATTTTAATGAAAATTAAAATACGTATTGAAACAAGCATTTGCATACAATTTACCGGAAGACGTCTTGTTTGGTCTGACATTACATTATTAACCTATTTTTCAGTTTTTGTGTTTTATGCATTCTTTGAGATTTGTTTTAGTTTTTCTGTGTTGAAGAGAAATATTGTTATCATACTTAAAAACTAAACAAAAGTTCTGTTTCTGGGTTTAAAAAAAAGACCAGCATCCTTCACACATCAACGGAGAGAAATTTGTAAGATCATTGAATCATAGAATCATTGAAAGATACAGCTTGGAAACAGGCTCTTCGGCCCATCAGGTCCATACTGGCCATCAATCATCCATTCACATGAATTCTATGTTATTCCACTTACTCATCCATTCACTAACACACGCTAGAGGCAATTTAAAGAGGTCGATTAACCTACAAACCTGCACATCTTTGGGATGTTTAGTTTAGTTTTGAGATACAGCGCGGAAACAAGCCCTTCGGCCCACCAGCGATCCCCGCATAGTAACACTATCCTACACATACCAGGGACAATTTATATTTATACCAAGCCAATTAACCTACAAGCCTGTACGTCTTTGGAGTGTGGGAGGAAACCAGAGAACTCAGTGAAAATCCAGGAGGTCACAGGGAGAACGTGCAGGCTCCACACAGATAGCATCTGAGATCAGGATCGAACCCGGGTCTTTGGCGCCGTGTAGCAGCGGCTCCACCAGATGTGTTGCGCATGAGATTCTTCTTCAGTACATTTGTTCACACAGAAGTCAGTTTAGTTTGGAGACACAGCGTGGAAACAGGGACACACTAGGGACAATTTACATTTATACAGAGCCAATTAACCAACATACCTGTACGTCTTTGGAGTGTGGGAGGAATCGGGATCGAACCCGGGTCTCCGGCGCTGCAAGCGCTGTAAGGCAGCAACTCTACCGCTGCGCCACCGTGTGGCCAGAATGAAATGTTACGAGACATATAAACTTAGCAATTGTCATTCATCTCCAGAATTGGCTCTGGAACCTGCCAGTGTCTTGTGGTGCATTGAACAGACACTGCATTGAATCTGTATCAATGTTTGCGCAGTCTCTATCAAACGTGCTCTATTCTCTTCCATGCTACTTCTCTTCTCTTGCATTTCAGCCTTACTCTCCTATGTATTCACCGATTCAGTCATTTGCTTTTATTGCCATTTAATTTGTAAAACCATTGGCAGATTTTACCACCAGGAATCATAGTAAATCATTTTCTTTAAAGCTATCCACCATTGGTAAAAGACATTGAGAGAGAATAATGTCTTTGAATTTTTACCCCCTTTTTTACGTTGGGATGAAAGCAAAGTAAATGCCAGAATTAGTTAGTCTTTTGAATATTACATCATCCTAATATATCTGAAAACCTAACCAGGGCATTTATGGAGTTTAAGGTACACTCCGGAATTCCAAGGCAGCAGGAATGATTCTGTGGTGTCTGGGAATTAGATGCTGAATTACTGTCATTATTCTCCATTTGTACATTACATTGTGATCAATCTGAAGAAGGGTCTCGACCCGAAAGGCCGCCTATTCCTTTGCTCCATGCTCCCTCACCTGCTGAATTTCTCCAGCTTTTTTGTCTTCCTTCGATTTTTCCAGCATCTGCAGTTCTTTCTGAAGCAAACTGTAGCTTAGTTTAGTTTAGTGATACAGCGTGGAAACAGGCTCATCCTCCCGCCGTGCCGGGCACGACCAGATCTACGTTATCCCAGTATCGCATCCTACACGCTATGGACAATTTAGAGAAAACCCACAGGGTCACGCACAGAGAACGTGCAAACTCCGCACGGGCAGCACCCGTAGTCGGGATTGAACCCGGGTCTCTGGCGCTGTAAGGCAGCAACTCTACCGCTGCTTCGCCCATGGTCCTGCAGTGTTTTTGCCACTTCCTGAATTATCTTACTTAAACAAGGAATTTACAATCTCAAATGGCAAGGTCGAAACACCGCTGAAATGACTGCTCGATTTGAAAATCACCACAGGCTTCAAAATCCATCAGCAGCACGACTAAAGTTAAACAAAGGGAACGATGACATACAAATGGAGGGCTTCACCAGTTGCAGCACTAACAATAATTTATCAGCTCACAGGAAAGATCAACATCAGACACAAATTATGATATAATTTGCACCTATTGCAATCCCATATCTCTTTGTAAAAATGACAGCAGATTGCCAGGTTTATTTATGTCTTCATTTACAGGAAGTGCCTATTGTTGCCAAAGGCAGGAATTATTACCTATTTATTTGCACCTGAATTTAGTAGTTTGCAAGTTAGCCTTTTCCAGCATTCTTCCACCCACTCCAATTAGCCTGAAGAAGGGTTAATGTGTGAAAAGTCGCCTATCTATACCCTCTGGAGATGCTGCCTGACCCGCTAAGTTACTCCAGTACTTTGCATTTTGCTTAGTCATGTGCTCAGCCATTTCAGAGGAGTGTTAAGATTCATTTGGGGACAATTCCATACAGGCTAGAACAGATAAGAATGACTGATTTCCTTCCCTGATATGTGATCTGACTAATGGTGTTTAGCTGAACGTGTGATTCTTCGCATGTCACGATGGAGCCTCGACTTAATATTCATCAGCTTTGTCCATAAAGTTATAATCAACATTGGATTCCATTTTTCTGGATTTAGTCACAAATCACAAAAATTTAAGAATAACAAATAGTTATTTATCTCATTAACAATGAATCACAATTATTGTATCATCCCGCCATATTTTTATCTTTTCCAAATTGAAATTGGGCACAGCGGTAGAGTTGCTGCCATACAGGGCCAGAGACCTGGATTTGATCCCGACTACGGGTGCTGTCTGTACGGAGTTTGTACGTTCTCCCCGTGACCTGCGTGGGTTTTCTCCGGGATCTTCGGTTTCCTCCCACACTCCAAAGACGTACAGGTTTGTAGGTTAATTGGCTTGGTATAAATGTAAATTGTCGCTAGTGTGTGTCGGATAGTGTTAGTGTGCGGGGATCGCTGGTCAGCACAGACTCGGTGGGCCGAAGGGGCCTGTTTCTGCGCTGTATCTCTAAACTAAACAAAACTAAAATTGAAACACAGATCCCATTTGACTTCAACAAAAAGATTCCCAGATCTGCCTGTCCTAGCTACGTACTAATTCTAGGTTTTTACTTTCAATTAGTTTACTCAAGTTGATTATTCAGCTGCAAACCATCGGTCAGTTTTTAATGCATCGTGTGGAAGCTAGTGACAAAACAATAAATGTGAGCTAAAAAAATGGAAGATTTCATCCACTTCTGCATTTGTTTCTAGCTGCCTGTAAACAGTGTGGAGAAGTCCACAAAGGAACACAACAAGAAGCACCTTCTGCGGTTATTTTTGTCAATGGCATTCGCTTTGGGACATTCCTCCAAGTCGATTTCACCCATTGACAAATGGACAATCCAGTATTTATAAAACCTTAACTTATTGTCTAATTGAAAACACATGTAGCTTCCAAATACAAAGTGTCACAGTTAACCCTTCCCTCTCCTAGAATTCAGTTTGCATTCTCCTATTTTCGTTCAGTTCAAGATTATTTCAAGTCTCTGCGGTAATTTGTGCAAAAGGCCGGACAACTCCAATTCATTTTTGCTTGTTTTCCTTTGCAGTATTTCAGTTTAGTTCTGCTACAACTATCCCTTCCCCATCTCTGCTGCTGCTGCATATTGTCATTACTAGAAGTGCAGAAGAGATATCTCCTTGTAAATGAATTATGATCACTGAGATTCCATTATCTTTGCCTCATTCATTTAGTTACCACGTTCTTCAGAAGACAAATGGTCTGGAAGACCTTGGAGATATACGCTGGGAACTTTTTGGTTTCCTTGCCCTTGCCTGGGTCATTGTTTACTTCTGCATATTCAAAGGGGTTCAGTGGACTGGAAAGGTAGGTTTCTATTAGACTGGCCAGTGATTACATTGCCTGCTAGAGATAGCTTGTTACTTGGGTCTGCTTTTATTTTGTCAAAAAAATAAGATGTAAAATTCGATAAGAATTCTAATATAAGGTCATAAGGTCATATGTGATAGGAGTAGAAATAGGACATTCGGCCCATCAAGTCTACTCCATCATTCAATCATGGCTGTTCTATCTCTCCCTCCTACCCCATTCTCCTGCCTTCTCCCTATAACCTCTGACACCTGTACTGATCAAAAATCTATCTATCTCTGCCTTAAAAATATCCACTGACTTGGCCTCCACAGCCTTCTGTGGCAAAGATTTCCACAGATTCACCACCCTCTGATGAAATACATTTTGCCTCATTTCTTTCCTAAAAGAACGTCCTTTATTTCTCTTATATAATGCTTATTTTTTTGGGCATTGCCAATTCTCTAGAGTAGTGTATTGGCTGCCGTTAGTTGCTTTTTAAAGTTGCCGTAAACCTGTAAACAAACGGTGCCAAAGGCACACGTTCCAAGATGGCGACTCCAAGCATGGCGACTCCTTGCGTGCTGGTCCCAGAAGTGGATCTGCAATCACGCATTACAATCGCTCCATGCAATACAGTCTGAAGAAGGGTCTCGACCCGAAACGTCACCCATTCCTTCTCTCCAGAGATCCTGCCCCATCCCGCTGAGTTACTCCAACATTCTGTGTCTACCCGTCCATCATTGACCTTCATGTCCACTAACCTAAACCCATGAGGAATGTGATGCAATTATAAGATTTTTTTACAAAAGGAAAAATAGAATAAAGGTAACATGATGGAGAATTTAATTGTTCAACTAATTGCAATTATGAATAATTTCTGAAAACTATTTAGTCTTCAATATTCTTAAAACTGAGCATTCTAAAACTGTTAAATATTAAATAACTTTCAGTACATTACTTAACACACTATTGGGTTACATCATTACGGGGTTCAATTCTATTTTATTAACATTGGTATTAATTATTTTAATCTAAAAGTTATGTAGTGGGTATATAATAATAATAATAATGGATGGGATTTATATAGCGCCTTTCTAATACTCAAGGCGCTTTATTCATTCACACTCGGTGGTGGTAAGCTACTTCTGTAGCCACAGCTGCCCTGGGGCAGACTGACGGAAGCGTGGCTGCCAATCTGCGCCTACGGCCCCTCCTACCACCACCAATCACTCACACACATTCACACACAGGCAAAGGTGGGTGAAGTGTCTTGCCCAAGGACACAACGACAGTATGCACTCCAAGCGGGATTCGAACCGGCTACCTTCCGGTTGCCAGCCGAACACTTAGCCCATTGTGCCATCTGTCGTCCCAAAAACTTGCCAGAGTTGCCAGAGGATTTAAAAGACATTTGGACAGGTACAGTACATGGATTGGGATAGGGCCAAACGCAGACAAGTGGGACTAGCATATATGGGATATCATGGTTGGCATGGGCAGGTCGGGCCGAAGGGCCTGCTTCCTTGTTGTATAACTCTACAAATCTATGATTCTTTGCCATGTTATTGTTATCATGTTATTGGTTTTGCTTTATGCTTAGTGAAACGCTGCTTTTGTTACTGTAGCGATTGCTATTAGTGTTTTAATGATGATCTGGGGCTGTTCCATTACATCAGTAATGAACATTAAACAGAGTAGTATTTCCATCATCTCTGAAACAGATAGTTGTGGAATAATGGAGTCAACTGGAACCTTCGAGACAGAAGATGAGATTTGTGCTAATTAACACATGGCTTCCATTTTACAGTCACTTAATCCTTAAGTGGTGTGTGAGAAAGCTTGTGCCGGCTCCAAACATCCAAAGCTTACAATAATGGAAAGATGCATTTGACATAACTGGCATTCCAAAGTTGCTTTGCCAGGTAAACAAAATAGGGCTTCACTGGACCAGATGCAGACCCATCAAACCATCTCTGCTTTATTAAACCTGTTAATTATCACTCCCAATGTTCCACCTTTCCCCTTAATCCATTTGTATTCTCCTTTTTTCAATGATATTTCTGTAGTTTGTGCAGCGGTAGAGTTGCTGTCTTCACAGCTCCAGAGACTCGGGTTTGACCCTGACTATGGGTGCTGTCTATGTGGAGTTTGCACGTTCTCCATGTGGGGTTCCAGTGTCCAACATCCATAATGAGTTTCTGCACAGCTCTGAAGATCACATCCCCTTTCGCATGCTACAATGTTACCAGAAATGCATCAAGAGAGACATACAAGTTATTCCCCTTGGCTTCATTTAACAATTCTCTCGATCCAAATTCTTCCCTCCCTGTAGGCACTTGGTTGCACTTAGACGCGATACCACACATCACGAGCCAGCTACCATTTTTATGTGCCAGCAAGTGTTTTGTCTGCAAGGATTTCATTGTTTGGATGTTTTCCCATCCAAATATAAATGTACTGTGAGCCCCCTATTCATTTGAGCCTGGCATTTCAATGCGCTGAACATAGAAGCAAACAACTGGCGTAACTCAGCGGGACAGGCAGCATCTCTGGAGAGAAGGAATGGGTGACGTTTCAGGTCAGGACCCTTCTTCAGACTGGTTAGGGAGAAGGGAAACGAGAGATATAGACAATGATGTGGAGAGATAAAGAACAATGAATGGAAGATATGCAAAAAGTAAAGATGATAATTTAATTTTTTTTCTTTATTTATATAGCACATTTTTAGTCAACTTGCATTGACCTCAAAGTGCTTCACATAATTACATCCACACACACAGGCAAAGGTGGGTGAAGTGTCTTGCCCAAGGACACACACAGGCAAAGGTGGGTGAAGTGTCTTGCCCAAGGACACAACGACAGTATGCACTCCAAGCGGGATTCGAACCAGCTACCTTCCGGTTGCCAGCCGAACACTTAGCCCATTGTGCCATCTGTCGTCCCGGGATAAAGGAAACACAGGCCATTAATAGCTGTTTGTTGGGTGAAAATGAGAAGCTCGTGCAACTTGGGTGGGGGAGGGATAGAGAGAGAGGGAATGCCGGGGGCTACCTGAAGTGAGAGAAATCAAAATTCATACCACTGGGCTGTAAACTGCCCAAGCAAAATATGAGATGCTGTTCCTCCAATTTGCGTTCAGCCTCACTCTGACAATGGAGGAGACCGAGAACAGAAAGGTCAGTGTGGGAATGGGAAGGCTTAGAAACATAGACATAGAAAATAGGTGCAGGAGTAGGCCATTCGGCCCTTCGAGCCTGCACCGCCATTCAATATGATCATGTGGTTTATCGAACATAGAGCACAGAACATAGCACAGCAATGGCCCTTTGGCCCACAATGTTTACACTTCCCTTATCCCCAACCAGTCTGAAGAAGGGTCTCGACCCGAAACATCACCCATTCCTTCCCTCCAGAGATGCTGCCTGTCCCACTGAGTTACTCCAGCTTTTTTGTGTCCATCTTCGGTTTAAACCAGCATCTGCAGTTCCATCCCACATATCTCAATGCGCTGATTGGATGTGGAAGAGAGGTTGGGTTTTTTTTTCCCCCCATTGAAAATAAATAATCCTCAGCTTACCATTCGCTGCTGCATTGAAGCAGAAATTGTTGAAGAATATGGTGGTTTATGGGTTGTCATAGCATCCACGACAGATGGCACAATGGGCTAAGTGTTCGGCTGGCAACCGGAAGGTAGCCGGTTCGAACCCCGCTTGGAGTGCGTACTGTCGTTGTGTCCTTGGGCAAGACACTTCACCCACCTTTGCCTGTGTGTGAATGTGTGTGAGTGATTGGTGGTGGTCGGAGGGGCCGTAGGCGCAGATTGGCTGCCACGCTTCCGTCAGTCTGCCCCAGGGCAGCTGTGGCTACAGAAGTAGCTTACCACCACCGAGTGTGACTGAGGAGTGAATGAATAATGCGATGTAAAGCGCCTTGAGTATTAGAAAGGCGCTATATAAATCCCATCCATTATTATTATTATTATTATTATCCACGCAGCTGTGGGAGGATAAGCAGAGGGGGTGTAAGAATAATGGTTATACACACATCCCAACGTTGCTCGGCAGACTTGACCCTAACAGCTCTTCATCTTTGCTTTGCATCCACTGTAACCAGGTTGTGTACGTCACTGCACTCTTCCCCTATGTTGTACTGCTGGCCTTGCTGGTGAACAACACACAACTTCCAGGGGCTGTAAAAGGAATCAACTACTTCGTTAATCCAGATTGGGAGAAACTCAAAGAGATCCAGGTAAAGCATTCCGAATGGATTTGAATAGTTGGATTTTGGCTTGTCTTGCCTTGGTTTATCGAACATAGAGCATAAAACATAGCACGGTAATGGCCCTTTGGCCCACAATCTTTACACTGAACATGATGCTAAGTTAGGTACACAAAATTGCTGGGGAAACTCAGCGGGTGCAGCAGCATCTATGGAGCGAAGGAAATAGGCGACGTTTCGGGCCGAAACCCTTAGGGTTTCGGCCCGAAACGTTGCCTATTTCCTTCGCTCCATAGATGCTGCTGCACCCGCTGAGCTTCCCCAGCAATTTTGTGTACCTTCGATATTCCAGCATCTGCAGTTCCCTTGAGAACATGATGCTAAGTTAAACTGACCCCATCTGCCTGGTACATGATCCATATCCCTCTATTCCTTGCACATCCCTGTGTCTATCTAAAAGCCTCGTCAACGCAACTATCGTATCTTTTCACTCTTACAGAGTGCAGAGAAGGTTCAACAGACTGATTCCTGGGATGGCAGGCCTTTCATATGAAGAAAGACTGGACAGACTCGGCTTGTACACGGTAGAATTTAGAAGATTGAGGGGGGATCTTATAGAAACTTACAAAACCCTTAATGGGTTGGACAGGCTAGATGCAGGAAGTTTATTCCCGATGTTGGGGAAGTCCAGGACAAGGGGTCACAGTTTGAGGATAAGAAGGAAGTCTTTTAGGACCGAGATGAGAAAATCATTTTTTACACAGAGAGTGGTGGATCTGTGGAATTCTCTGCCACAGAAGGTAGTTGAGGCCAGTTAATTGGCTATATTTAAGAGGGAGTTAGATGCGGCCCTTGTGGCTAAAGGGATCAGGGGATAGGGAGAGAAGGCAGGGATGGGATACTGAGTTGGATGGTCAGCCATGATCATATTGAATGGCGGTGCAGGCTCGAAGGGCCAAATGGCCTACTCCTGCACCTATTTTCTATGTTTCTATGTTTCTATCTGCCTCCACCACCACCCCTGGCAGCACGCTCCAGGCCCCCACCACTCTCTGTGTAAAGAACTTGCCCTGTATATCTCCATCCAACATTCCCCCCTCCCACCTTGTAGCTATGCCCACTAGTGTTGGATATATCCACTCTGGGAATAAGGTTATGACTGTCTACCCTATCTCTGCCTCTCACAATTGTATGTACTTCCACCTCCCCTCAATCTCCGACGTTCCAGAGAAAACAATCCGAGTTGATCCAGCCTCTCCTTGTAGCAGATATCCTCTAATCCAGGCAGCATTCTGGTAAACCTCCTCTGCACCCTCTCCAAAATCTTCCACATCCTTCCTGCAATGGGGGGCGACCAGAACTGCACACAATACACCAAACGCTGCCGAACCAAAGTCTTTTAGAGCTGCATCAAACAAAGTTTGTTTCAAAACTTCAACAACGAAAAACACTTTGGTTGGAACAACCCAAAAATATTTATTCAAAAACTGGCCTTCTTCTGCTTTGAAGAGTAACAATGTTTGATTTCAAAAGAAGTGAGAAGCATAAAACAGATTTGCCTTTTCAGTCTTGTGAACTTTTCTTCCTCCCGAATTAAAACCTGAAAGGATTTTGTTTCTAAGCAGCTTCTTCTTCTTCTTATCGAGTCCAGGCACAAGATTAGAAGTTGTTCAGGCAGAGCCGAACCCACTTCTTGGCATCTGCACACAATGATGTCAGTGTTGTCGCTTCTTGTGCGTGGTGGTGGAAAGATTGGTGTAAACAGGGCCGCGACGTGAAGGCTCTTTCCTTCACCCCTTCTAAGCAGCTGAGTGATATGCACTCTGTAAAACTCATCACACATTTTAAGAGTTAATGCCCCTGTCCCACTTAGGAAACCTGAACGGAAACCTCTGGAGACTTTGCGCCCCACCCAAGGTTTCCGTGTGGTTCCCGGGGTTTTTTTGTCAGTCTCCCTACCTGCTTCCACTACCTGCAACCTCCGGCAACCACCTGCAACCTCCGGCAACCACCTGCAACCTCCGGGAACCGCCTGCAACCTCCGGGAACCGCACGGAAACCTTGGGTGGGGCGCAAAGTCTCCAGAGGTTTCCGTTCAGGTTTCCTAAGTGGGACAGGGGCATTTACCAGATCAATCCTCAAAGAAGCCCACCTCAGGATTATGTTGGACTGCAAAGTTCCTCACTTACAGAAATCCATGTAGGGTTTGGACCTTCTCCCTGTGACCGCGTGGGTTTTCTCCGGGTGCTCCGGTTTCCTCCCACATCTCAAAGAGACGTGGGATTTTAGTTAATTGGCCTCTGTAAAAATTCTCCCCAATGAAGGGGGCAGCACAGCGGTAGAGTTACTGCCTCACAGTGCCAGAGATCCGAGTTCGATCTTGACTACGGGTGCTGTGTGTGCGGAGTTTGCACGTTCTCCCCGTGGCCATTCTCCGAGTGTTCCGGTTTCCTCTCACACTCCAAAGACGTACAGGTTTGTAGGTTAATTGGCTTTGGTAAGTTGTAAAAAAAATTGTCTCTGGTATGTAGGAAGGTGTTAGTGTTAGTGACCGTTGGTCAGCATGGACTCGGTGGACCGAAGGGCCTGTAAAATAATCAAGACCAGATCTTAAACAGATTCCCAATTTTAAAATAATAACCTCTCAGCTCTCAGTCCCTGGAGCTGAAGGAGTCCAGGGATGAAAGGAATCATGTTTGCATTCCTGTTTTCATATTTTAGTACTCTATATATTATTTATCAAATGCCTTCAGGATATCCATGTCAGTAATATTTATATAGGATGAAGAATTATTGCACTTTATGTTCCTGGCATTTAGGAACTCATTGAATCTATCAAAAACCCTCAGATTTCATTATTTTTTCCCCAAACTGGTGGTATGCTTCACTGGTTTGCATGAACAGGACACAGAACAGCAACAAAAAATGATATTCTCAAGAGGGGAAAGAAAATGTTTTTGCCTATGCATGCTGAAACCTGTAGAAGTTAAAATTTAAAGCTGATGTGCGGGGCAACTTTTTTTCACACAGGGGGTGGTGGGTGTCTGGAACGAGCTGGAACGAGGGGTGGTGGTGGACAGGGCCGGCCTTAAGCCAATTGGACCAAATGCTCCCAATTGGGCCCGAGCCTAAGGGGGCCCCGCTCTGGGCTCGGGTAGATCTACTCCGGTTTGAGGGGGGAGAGATGGGTTGAGAGAGAGTAGAGGGGTGGAGGGGGAAGAAAGGTGTAGACTGGGAGGGGGGTGTGAGGGGGAATGGAGAAGCGGGAGAGGGGGAGGTGGGTAATTCCCTCACTGTCCCGGGGCAGCGCTCCCGCCCCTCCAGTTGCCGTGCTTCACGCACACAGCCCCGGCTCCACCCCTCTCTCTCCCCGGGGAGACGGGTGAACAATACAGGGAGGGCCGAGCCGGGGATTGGAGCAACGTTTACAAACCTCGGCCTCAGCTCACACCCGTCCGCCTGGACCCCGGCATATGCTCCCGCTGCCGGCCCTCTCCCTCCCTTCTCTCCTTCCCTCCCTCACTTCTCTCTCTCCTTCCCTCCCTCCTTCCTCTCTCTCTTTTCCCTTCTCTCCTTCCCTCCCTCCCTTCTTTCTCTACTCCCCTCCCTCCCTTCTCTCCTTCCCTCCCACACACACACACATAATGCACAGACAACTAACATACACACAAATAACACACACACACACACACACAACTAAGTTAGGATGTGGTAGAAGCCCAAAGGGTAGGATGGGGCTGAAGCCCAAAATTTAATGCCTGGACTGGTTTTTCGCCAATAGTTATTGGTTTTCCAGGTTCTAGTTACTTAAATGACTTTTTTTCTCATTTCAGTCACTAAAACAAGTGGCATTGTAACTATGTACTTTTCAGAGGTGATCTACACATTTTCTTTGTTACTTGTAGGCTGACATGTATGCAATTTTATATTAAAATGTAGTTAGATCTGTTTGGTCCATTAACTCACAGGCACTTGTTAAGCGCACATTTTGATTACTTTCCATTCTACCATAGAGATATAAAGTCTATAATAGACTTTATTTGTATTTCTATGAATCTACAGACCTTGCCTGGGAACCTGGGGCTCACCAAAACTGTTCCCAATTAGGCCCCGCACCTCCTAAGGCCGCCCCTGGTGGTGGAGGCACATACGATAGTGGGATTTAAAAGGCTTTTCGATAGGGACAGGGAAATGCAGGGAATGAAGATTAGTGAAGGCAGCGGAGATTAGTCTGGCATTGACATCGTGGGCCGAAGACCCTGGCCTCGTTACGCACTGGTCTATGCTTTTAGAATTCAAACTGTGCGACATTCATATTTGAGTCTCCTGATATCACCGTCATGGAATTAAGTCACGTTTTTCCACATTAATCACCGATCACATCTATCTCATTAATAACAGTGACCCGAGTTTCCTTATGCTGAGAACAGAATATTAATTTTAGACCCAGGTATATTCCTCACTGTGCAAATATTTGCACAGATTTTTCATGTATTTAGTATTAAATCACTTTAGTTACCAATGATTGAAGAGGCACAAGGGTGTGTCTACATTGCACGTCACATTACAATGTGTGCTTTTATTAGACAGTGTCTTGCAAGATATCCCATTTGCATCCTCGTGGTCTGTCTGCATTGTATCATTACCTGAATTGACATTTTAGTTGGGAATGAGCTAAAACCCGCCCACCAGACATTAGGCCTCAATCAGTGATGGTTTGCGAGGAGAGATCATCCTGATGGACTCCTGTACTCCTGTACATCGGCGAGACCAAGCGCAGGCTCGGCGATCGTTTCACTGAACACCTCCGCCCAGTCCGCCTTAACCGACCTGATCTCCCGGCTGCTCAGCACTTTAACTCCCCCTCCCATTCCCAATCTGACCTTTCTGTCCTGGGCCTCCTCCATTGTCAGAGTGAGGCCCAGCGCAAATTGGAGGAACAGCACCTCATATTTCGCTTGGGCAGCTCACACCCCAGCGGTATGAACATTGACTTCTCTAACTTCAAGTAGCCCTTGCTTTCCCTCTCTCTCCATCCCTTCCCCCTTCCCAGTTCTCCCACCAGTCTTACTGTCTCCGACTACAGTCTATCTCTGTCCCGCCCCCTCCCCTGACATCAGCCTGAAGAAGGGTCTCGACCCGAAACGTCACCCACTCCTTCTCCCCAGAGATGCTGAGTCACTCCAGCATTTTGTGTCATCCTGATGTACGTGATCGAGCTGCCTGAAGAGGCAACTGATGTAGGGCCCAAGGGAATGCGTGTGGATATTAAGACACAAGTTCACAGGTTATAGGAGTAGAATTAGGCCATTCGGCCCATCGAGTCCACTCTGCCATTCCACCGTGGCTGATCTCTGCCTCCTAATCCCATTTTCCTGCCTTCTCCCCATAACCCTTGACACCCGTTCTAATTAAGAATTTGTCTATCAGTGCCTTAAAAATATCCACTGACTTGGCCTCCACAGCCCTCTGTGGCAATGAGTTCCAGAGTTGAGCCTCCTTTCTGAAAGAGCCCTCTTTAATTCTGAGGCTGTGACCTCTCGTCCTAGACTCTCCCACCAGTGGAAACATCCTTTCCACATCCATTCTATCTATGCCTTTCATTATTCTGTAAGTTTCAATGAGGTCCCCCCTCAACCGTCTAAATTCCAGTGAAGGCCCAGTGCTGTCAAACGCTCATCATATGTTAACCTACTCATCCCTGGGATCATTCTCGTAAACCTCCTCTGGACCCTCTCCAGAGCCAGTACATCCTTCCTCAGATATGGGGCCCAAAATTGCTCACAGTACTAACAAATGCGGCCTGACCAGCGCCTTATAGAGCCTTGTATTACTCATATGAGCTTCCCAAAGGAATTGATGCCTTTATGAAGGCATTGATAATGTCACAAAAGGACGCAAAAGTGCTGGAGTAACAGCAGCTCAGGCATCATCCCTGGGGAACATGGATAGGTGACGTTTTGGGTCACGAACCTGAGAGTCATAGGGTCATAGAGTGATACAGTGTGGAAACAGGCCCTTCAGCCCAACTTGCCCACATTCAGCCCATCAAGTCTACTCCGCCATTCATTCACAGCTAATCTGTCTTTCCCTCTCAACTCCATTCTCCTGCCTTCTCCCCATAACCTCTGACACTCGTACTAATCAAGATTCTATCAATCTCCGCCTTAAAATATCCATTGGCAACCTCCACAGCCGTCTGTGGCAAAGAACTGCACAGATTCAGCACTCTCTGACTAAAGAAATCCCTCCTCATCTCCTTTCCTAACTGTCACTGTATGTCATGTTGTCACTTGTGGGCGGAGCAATAGACAACAGACAATAGGTGCAGGAGTAGGTCATTTGGCCCTTCGAGCCAGCACCGCCATTCAATGTGATCATGGCTGATCATCCACAATCAGTACCCCGTTCCTGCCTTCTCCCCATATCCCTGACTCCGCTATCTTTAAGAGCCCTATCAAGCTCTCTCTTGAAAGTGTCCAGAGAACCGGCCTCCACCGACCTGAGGCAGGGAATTCCACAGATTCACAACTCTCTGTGTGAAAAAGTGTTTCCTCATCTCTGTTCTAAATGCCTTACCCCTTATTCTTAAACTGTGGCCCCTGGTTCTGGACTCCCCCAACATCGGGAACATGTTTGCTGCCTCTAGCGTGTCCAAACCCTTAATAATCTTATATGTTTCAATGAGATCCCCTCTCATCCAAGGCAAATTCTTGGCCAATAAACTTATTCATTCATTCATTTTTAGAGGTGTTTCCAAACTGAATAGCTCTATGCTCAAAAGCAGTTTTAAATAATTTGATCATTTTTATATGTTTAACGCTTTCAGTGATTTTAATTATTTTTTTCATGCTTCTTGAAGCCAGAGACATTCAGAAACATTGAAAGTTGGTGAGAAACATAAGTTCATTTATTGTCACATACACCAATTGGTGTAGCGAAATTCACTGGCCAGGTCAGTCATACAATTTAAAACTTGATGGCTGATAGCACCAGGGCTTCATCGGCTTCCTTATACTTTCTGACAACAGAGAAGGAGGCCATTTGGCCCATCGAGTCCAATGCAGCAGTTCCATAAGCCCCCCCCCCCCCCCATCCCCAATTATTCCTCTATAAATAATCCCTCTACTTGCTCATCAATCAGCCCTGATTCACTAAACACTCACTTACACAAGGGACAATTAAGGGTCTTTAAGCTGACCTGCATATCATTGGGATATGAGAAGAAGCCAGAACCCGTGGGCAATTCCAAGCAGGCCACATAGAAACCTTGAATACACAGTTTACAGTTTTAAAGTGTTGTTTATTGTTGCGTGTACTGGGTTACAGGGAAAACACGTTTGCTACGTGTTGTCCAGTGGTGCAGCGGGTAGAGCTGCTGCCTCACCACGCCAGAGACCTGGGTTCGATGCTGATCTAGGGTGCTGTCTGTGTGGTGTTTGCATGTTCTCCCCGTGACCGTGTAGGTTTTCCAGCAGGTGCTCCAGTTCCATCCTGCACTCCAAAGACGTGCGGGTTTGTAGGCGAACTGTCGCTTTGCTGGCCTTTGTAAAAGATTGACCCTTCGATGTGCAGGGGTGGGGGTGAGAGAAGTTGGGTAACATGGAACCGGTGATCAATAGATGACGTGGACTCGGTGGGACAAAGGGCCTGTTTCCGTGCTGTATCTCGGAATGTAACTGTTAACTTCATGGGTGGAACAAATGACAATATGAATCAGGAAAAGCAGTAATGCACGACACTGCAAATACTAAGCCAGCAGCTGATACATTTGCCATCTTTGATTTATTTAAAAACTAATCTCATGTTGGACCTGGTTTAGATTGTGCACCACAGATCTCTGTTTGCTCTCAGTCTAATATTCAAAGTTACAGCATGTTTAGTGTAGTTTAGTTTAGTTTAGTTTAGCTTAGAGATACAGCGTGGAAACAGGCCCTTCGGCCCACGCCCACCAGCGACCCACACACACTGACACTACCCTGGGGACAAATTTCACATTTATACATTTATACCAAGCCAATTGATCTACAAACCTGTACGTCTTTGGAGTGTGGGAAGAAACGGAAGATCTCGGAGGAAACCCAAGCAGGTCACGGGGAGAACGTACAAAAACAAAAACTCCGTACAGACAGCACCCGTAGTCAGGATCGAACCCGGGTCTCTGGCGCTGTAAGGCAGCAGCTCTACCGCTGTGCCACCGTGCTGCCCAGAAAAGCAGAAAAGTTCTGGTTCTCAGATTTTTTATATATTTCCCCCTCATTCACGTTGTTTTACTGTGCCAATAGTAATTCAGCTGTGTTTAAACAACAGGATTTAGTTTGCACACAGTGTTAAAAATATCTCTCATCAAAAATATCAGCATGTGCATCTTCTGCCCCACTGTGTTCAAGTTAGTGATTGCACACTTAAGCTCCAAGTATGCAAAACAATATAACAGCAGCCTCCGCTATCTGCTGCATACAAAATGTAACCGCTCATATACACTACTTTCCTGTGAAATTTATCTCATTGCCAATTTATTATTTATTTACTGATCCAGAGGGAATAGTTGAGATTTGTTTAGAGATAAATATCGCGGGAACAGGCCCTTCGGCCCACCGAGTCTGTCTCGACCACCATCCCAGCACATGGACACTATCCTACACACTCACTAGGGACAATTTACACTTATACCAAGCTAATTGATCTACAGACCAGCACGTCGTTGGAGTGTGGGTGAAAACCGAAGGCCTCGGAGAAAACGCAAGCGGTCACAGGGAGAACGTGCAAACTCCGTACAGACAGCACCCGGGCGGGGATCAAACCCGGGTCTCTGGCGCTGCAAATGCTGTAAGGCAGCAACTCAACCGTTGTGCCACTGTGCTGCCGTGCCACCCTTTATCAGAATTCTCCTTTATCGGTTAATGCCAGTAGGCAGTGAAGAAAGCTAATGACATGTTGACCTTCATAACAAGAGGTGTTGAGTATAGGAGCAAAGAGGTCCTTCTGCAGTTGCACATGACCCTGGTGAGACCACAACTGGAGTATTGTGTGTAGTTTTGGTCTCCAAATTGGTGGAAGGACATTATTGCTATTGAGGGAGTGCAGCGTAGGTTCACAAGGTTAATTCCCGGGATGGCGGGACTGTCATATGTTGAAAGAATGGAGCGACTGGGCTTGTATACACTGGAATTTAGAAGGATGAGAGGATATCTTATTGAAACATAAGTTTATTAAGGGATAGGACACGCTAGAGGCAGGAAACATGTTCCCGATGTTGGTGGAGTCCAGAACCAGGGGCCACAGTTTAAGAATAAGGGGTAAGCCATTTAGAACAGAGATGAGGAAAAACTTTTTCACCCAGAGAGTTGTGAATCTGTGGACTTCTCTGCCTCAGAAGGCAGTGGAGGCCGATTCTCTGGATGCTTTTAAGAGAGAGTTAGATAGAGCTCTTAAAGATAGCGGAGTCAAGGAATATGGGGTGAAGGCAGGAACGGGGTAGTGATTGTGGATGATCAGCCATGATCACAGTGAATGGCGGTGCTGGCTCGAAGGGCCGAATGGCCTACTCCTGCACCTATTGTCATTTGTGCTGTAGTTTAAAGCCTGGAGATAAAATATCTCATGCAATGCTTTACTTTACTTTAGACTTTGGAGATACAGCTCGCAAACAGGCTCTTCGGCCCATCGAGTCTGCACTGACCAGCAATCACCTCGTACATGAGCATTATCCTACGCACCTGGGACAATTTACAAGTTTTCAGAAGCTAATTAACCATCAAAATGTGCGCATCTTTGGAGTGTGAGATGAAACCGGAGATACCGGAGAAAACCCACGCGTTCATGGGGAGAACGTACAAACTCCATACAAACAGCACCCGCAGTCAGGATCGAACCCGGGTCTCTGGCGCTGTAAGGCTGCAACTCTACCGCTGCCCCACTCTGCTTATGGAGGTATTGAGTGATGGAGTTGTGGTTTCCTTTGAGGTTAATCTCCAGGTGCTCTAACATGGAGCACTTGTGCTAAGTATTCGACCATCGCCAATATCAGTAGAAACATAGAAACATAGAAACATAGAAATTAGGTGCAGGAGTAGGCCATTCGGCCCTTCGAGCCTGCACCGCCATTCAATATGATCATGGCTGATCATCCAACTCAGTATCCCGTACCTGCCTTCTCTCCATACCCTCTGATCCCCTTAGCCACAAGGGCCACATCTAACTCCCTCTTAAATATAGCCAATGAACTGGCCTCGACTACCCTCTGTGGCAGGGAGTTCCAGAGATTCACCACTCTCTGTGTGAAAAAAGTTCTTCTCATCTCGGTTTTAAAGGATTTCCCCCTTATCCTTAAGCTGTGACCCCTTGTCCTGGACTTCCCCAACATCGGGAGCAATCTTCCTGCATCTAGCCTGTCCAACCCCTTAAGAACATTCTGATAAAGGATATTGGACTTGAAATGTCTCTCTTTCCACTGATGCTGCCCAACCCTCTGGGCATTTTCTGTTTTTATTTCAGATCTCCAGAATCTACAGTTTTTTTAATCTCCTTTTTGGTATATTCAGTAGATATGTGATATTCAGTAGAGCAGGCCCATTATTAGTATCTGGACCTTCAGGGAGTAATCTGGGGGCGGAGTGGGGGTTGATGATGAGGTCTTTTACACATAAAACCATGCAGTCACTTTCAATTGCAGTTGATTCAGTGTAACTAGCAATCATTTAGTTTAGAGATACAGCATGGAAACAGGCCCTTCTGCCCACCGAGTCCATGCCAACCATCCTATTTCCGTGTCATCCCACTTTCTCATTCACTCCCTACACACTAGGGATGATTTTACAGAAGCCAATCAGCCTTTAAAACCTGTACGTCTTTGGGATGTTGGAGGATACCGGAGCACCCGGAGGAAAGGGGAGGTATGTGCAAACTCCACACAGACAGCACTCGAGGTCAGGGTTGAACCGGGGTCGCAGGCGCTGTGAGGCAGCAGCTCCACCCGCTGCACCACCGAGAGAGAGAAAGTCGTCCCCTCATTACACGCCGGCTGCGGTAGAGTTGCAGCCTTACAGCGCTTGCAGCGCCAGAGAGCCGGGTTCGATCCTGACTACGGGCGCTTGTCTGTACGTTCTCCCCGTGACCACGCGGGTTTTCTCCGGGATCTTCCGTTTCCCCCCACACTCCGAAGGCGTACAGGTTTGCAGGTTAATTGACTACACTTGGTATAAATTGTCCCTAGTGTGTGTAGGATAGTGTTAATGCGCGGGGATCGCTGGTCGGTGCGGACTCGATGGGCCGAAGGGCCTGTTTCCCTGCTGTATCTCGAAACTAAACTAAACTGAGCTACATCACTCAGAACATGCGGCAACTCTGCCCAATACTCCCTGCACCACAGATGCTGCCCTTCACTCTGGTTCTTAGTCTAAGACTGTGTTAACATAGAAACATAGACAATAGGTGCAGGAGTAGGCCATTCGGCCCTTCGAGCCTGCACTTCCATTCAATATGATTATGGCTGATCATCCAACTCAGTATCCTGTACCTGCCTTCTCTCCATACCCCCTGATCCCTTTAGTCACAAGGGCCACATCTAACGTCCTCTTAAATATAGCCAATGAACTGGCCTCAACTACCTTCTGTGGCAGAGAATTCCACAGATTCACCACTCTCTGTGTGAAATTTTTTTTTCTCATCTCGGTCCTAAAAGATTTCCCCCTTATCCTTAAACTGTGACCCCTTGTTCTGGACTTCCCCAACATCGGGAACAATCTTCCTGCATCTAGCCTGTCCAACCCCTTAAGAATTTTGTAAGTTAATTTTGTAACACTCCTGTGTTTCTTTCACAGGTGTGGGTTTATGCTGCTGTTCAAGTCTTCAACTCCTTGGGCATTGGCTTCGGCTCATTGATTGCCATGGCGAGTTACAACAAGTCCAACCACAAAATTCTTAAGTATTTTCATCTTTTCTCGCCTTGCCTTTATAATCGCACTAGGTGTCACCAACTGCAGCCAACACCATTCAGCCAACAAAGCTGATGCGCTAAAATATAACTGTAAGGGCTGGAAATACTCAGGTGGTTTCTGTGGCGCGGAAGAAATACGAAGGCGATGTATGAGGTCAAAGACCTTTTATCACATCGGTCATCAACCAGAAACTTCGACTGTTTCTCTCTCCACAGATGCCACCTGACCTGCTGGCTGTTTCTAGCATTTTCTATTTTACTAGACTAAGTGGTGCCTGTTGGGTCCCAGTCACACGGGAGGCCTGGTCTCCCAACGCAACCCATTCCCCAACGCAATATTCCACCACTCACCCATTCCCCCAACACAACGGCGGGAGCGTTCTATAGCCGGGGGACGTGGACGGCTTCAGGCGGGGAGCATCCTGCAGCCAGGGGAGGGGGACAGCTTCAGGTGGGGCCTGTCGGGGGCTGGTGGTGGTGGGGGGGGGAGGGGAATGTGGGACGGGGGGTGTAGGGGAGGGGAGGTGAGGTGTGGGGAGGGGTGGCTGTGTTTTGAGGACGACTGCCGTGTAAGGAGAGAGTCGAAGGGTTAATTATGTCCTGGATTTGCAGCAATTGCTGTTCAACCAGTCGGGAAAGACTCTTGGAGTAGTTACACTCCACTGGGCTCCTGGTTTAAGTCCGTCAGTTCCTTGACAATGAATCAACCTGGCGTTTACACCATGTCTCCATCCAAAGCTCAGAGAATAGAGACTATTTACTCCACTTCTTGAAACAAGCCACGCCCCGGGAATCAATCTGGTGACTTCTTCTGCTTTTCTCTGTCTTTCTAATGTTGAGAAGGCTAAAACAGCACAGGTGGGTCTCACTTGAAGCAGTAAGCAGTGATGTTGCCTCAGTTGTGTGCTGAGCAATGGCCATTCATGTTCACAAGTTCACGTTATAGGAGCAGAATCGTGCCATTAGGCCCATCAAGTCCTGTCCGCAATTCAATCATGACTGATCTATCTCTCCCTCTCAACCCCATTCTTCTGCCTTCTCCCCATAACCCCCGGCACCATTACTAATCGGGAATCTGTCAACCTCTGCCTTAAAAATATCCATTGACTTGATCTCCACAGCCTTCTGTGGCAAAGAATTGCACACATTCACCACCCTCTGACTAAAGAAATTCATCCTTTTCTGCTTTTTAAAGGAACATCCTTTTAACTCTCTGGCAGTGGACATACCCAGACAAAGGAACATACTCTGACCATGGGACATACCCTGACCAAGGGACATACCCTGACCAATGATTCTTGATTAGTACAGGTGTCAGAGGTTATGGGGAGAAGGCAGGAGAATGGAGTTAGGAGGGAGAGATGGATCAGCCATGAATGAATGGTGGAATAGACTTGCTGGGCCGAAAGGCCTAATTCTACTCCTATCATTTATGACCTTATGATCTTAATGGACATAACCTGAACAATGAGCATACCCTGACCAGGAGACAAACCTTTACCATGGACATATTCTGACCAATGTACATACCCTAACCACTGCTCCCTGAACCATTGGCATTCACAAGGCAATGGCCACTCTCAGAGAAAGTACACACTCTCTGAGCTAACAGACACGTTCCGAGGAAGAGACATCCCTTGAGCAAAAAGGACACTCGTTGAGCAATTGGTGTTCCCCGAGCAATGGTGTGTCTTTGATCTGTGGATGTCTGAAATGGTTGTCCTCTAAGCAATGGTAGTTTGCTGAGCAATAGACACTTCCCACTCAGTAGACATACGTTAAGCAATGGACGACAGATGGTGCAATGGGCTAAGTGTTCGGCTGGCAACCGGAAGGTAGCCGGTTCGAATCCCGCTTGGAGTGCATGCTGTCGTCGTGTCCTTGGGCAAGACACTTCACCCACCTTTGCCTGTGTGTGAATGTGTGCGAGTGATTGGTGGTGGTCGGAGGGGCCGTAGGCGCAGATTGGCAGCCACGCTTCCGTCAGTCTGCCCCAGGGCAGCTGTGGCTACAGAAGTAGCTTACCACCACCGAGTGTGACTGAGGAGTGAATGAATAATGCGATGTAAAGCGCCTTGAGTATTAGAAAGGCGCTATATAAATCCCATCCATTATTATTATTATTAATGGACATTCCTCAAGCAATTTGCGTTCCTGGAGCATTGGATGAGCTGTGTAATGGGTGCTGCCTGAACATCGGAGATTCTCCAGGCAACAGACATATCCAGATGATAAACATTCTCCGGACACGGTTCCTTGCAATTACAATGAATGAGATACATTTGTGTTTGCAAACCTCAAACTATTGATTAAGATATTGTCCACGACTGTATATATCGGCATTTGGTAATTATGTTTCAATTTGCTTGCAGTAATACATTAGCCATCTCATTGACGAATACAGCTACAAGTATACTTTCTGGATTTGTCATCTTCTCTGCTTTTGGATACATGTCCCAAGTGATTAATGTCCCGATTGACAAAATTGCCGTGGATGGTGAGTGAGAGTGGAAAGGCTCTAAGAAGTTGAATAAACTTGAGAGACTTGAATTAGACTGACATGCTTTCAACAGAGGGCATGGGGCTAGTTGATTACACAAAAAATATTTCCCAATTGCTAATATTTTCAACTGTCTTAATTATAAGCATGGCACACAGTGCATGGACATGGTTCGCATGGTTAGTTTTGCAGCGGAGAGGTACTGGCAAAATCCCTCAATGAACTCAGTGAACCAAGAATGATGACATTTATACATTGCTTTTTATCGATGTGGACTTGACTAACACAATGAGGCAAAAAATCTCTGCACATCGTGCTCAGAGAGGCCAAGGTTCCTGCCTCAGTTCACTGCCCAACGAGGACTAGAAGGGTCCCGACCCGAAATGTCACAAGTTATAGTAGAATTAGGCCATTTGGCCCATCGAGTCTACTCCGCCATTCAATGTTGGCTGATCTCTGCCTAATCCCATTTTCATGCCTTCTGCCCATAACCCTTGACACCCGTTCTAATCAAGACCCAAGATAGACACAAAAAACTGCGGGACAGACAGCATCTCTGGAGAGAAGGAATGGGTGATGTTTCAGGTCAAAACTCTTCTTCAGACCCGAAACATCGCCCATTCCTTCTCTCCAGAGATGCTGTCTGTCCCGCTGAGTTACTCCAGCTTTTTGTGCCCATTTTCGGTTTAAGCCAGCATCTGCAGTTCATTCTTACACTAATCAAGATGTGTGCACGTTCTCCAGAGATACTGCCTGACCCGATGAGTTAATCCACCCCGTCGCATCCTCAAGCCCTCCACAATGTGCTCCAGGCTGCTATGTGACTGAACAGCAAAGGCCAGTGCCATCTCCCAAAGCTCCAGCTACCATCAACCTCATTGGAGACCCTCGGACTATCTTTGATCGGACTGTACTGGACTTTATCTTGCACTAAACGGTATCCATATTATTGCCTTTATCGTGTATCAGTGGGCCGCTCGATTGTAATCATGTATTGTCTTTCTGCCGACTGGTTAGCACGCGACAAAAGCTTTTTTCAGCTCGTGACAATAAACTAAACTCATCTCCCAAACTGGAAAAGAAGAGGGATTAGGGGGGGAACTGGAAAAGATATTGCAATAAGGAACTCCACTTTTCTGAGATATCTTTTTCCTGTGCTGAACATGTGATGATTTCTCGACACTGCAGTCGGTAACTTGTCTACTGGTTCTCTTTACTCATTCAGGCCCGGGATTAGTATTTGTGATTTACCCTGAAGCCTTTGTTACAATGCCAGTTTCTCCACTGTGGGCGGTCCTGTTTTTTGTTATGCTGCTGTTCCTGGGACTAGATAGTCAGGTAAGACTCACCGTTAAACGCTACCACCTTCACTCAGTCACGGCTGGATAGAGACAACACTACACCAGTGGGTCGGACGCGAACGTGGGATAGCATAGGCCCGATGTATGGGTGATGGTGGGCGTGGTGGGCCGAAGGGTCTGTTTCCACACTGTATCTCTGAAACGAAAACTCAGAAGCCAAGGACAACATTTAAAGTATATTAATAAAATCATAAGTAGACAAAAAATGCTGGAGAAACTTAGCGGGTGAGGCAGCATCTATGGAGAAAAGGAGTAGGCGTCGTTTCGGGTCGAGACCCTTCTTCAGACTGATGTCGAGGGGGGGGGGGGCGAGAAAAAGAAAGTAAGAGGCGGAGACTGTAGGCTATGTGGGAGAGCTGGGAAGGGGGAGGGGAAAGAGGGTGAAAGAAGGGACTACCTGAAATTGGAGACGTCAATGTTCATACCTCTGGGGTGTAAACTACCCTAACGAAATATGAGGTGCTGCTCCTCCAATTTACGGTAGTCCTCACTCTGGCCATGGAGGAGCCCAGGACAGAGAGGTCAGATTCGGAATGGGAGGGGGAGTTGAAGTGCTGAGCCACCGGGAGATCACTTGGTTATTGCGAACTGAGCGGTGATGTCGGGCGAAGCGATCGCCAAGCCTACGCTTGGTCTCACCCATGTAGAGCAGTTGACACCTAGAACAGCGGATGCAATAGATGAGGTTGGAGGAGGTGCAGGTGAACCTCAGCCTCACCTGGAAAGACTGCCTTGGTCCTTGGATGGAGTCAAGGGGGGAGGTAAAGCGACAAGTGTAGCATTTCCTGCGGTTGCAAGGGGAAAGTGCCGGGAGAGGGGGTGGTTTGGGTGGGAAGGGACTAATTGACCAGGGAGTTACGGAGGGAGCGGTCTCTGCAGAAAGCCGAAAGGGGAGGAGATGTGGCCAGTGGTGGGATCACGTTGGAGGGGGCGAAAATGTCGGTGGATTATCTGCAAAATATGAGGTGTTTCTCCAGCAATATTTGTCTACTTGCGATTTTTCCAGCATCTGCAGTTCCTTCTTAAACATTTTGTCTTAATAAAATGATATGTTTATTCTCTTCACATTCCGCAGTTTGCCATGGTTGAGGTGATGGTGACGAGTCTAATGGATGCCCACAATGATCATCTGTTGAAATATCTGAAGAGGAAAGAGTTTGTGGTTCTGGCCGTGTGTGTCGCGGCCTTCCTGTTAGGAATCCCAAACGTGACCCAGGTAAATCGTCCTCATCAGCGCGCAGTCAGATCCATTCATGGGGTTAATCTCCAGGGAACAGGGTTGGAACAGATCCCAGGATCTGTTGGGTCAAACCCCAAGGGAACTTATTTTTATCCATATAGTCTTAGTCCATATGCGCCATTATGATTGAAATGTGTAGGACGTTTCTCCGTGGCTATACATTTTCTGAATGTGTAGGAAGGAACTGCAGATGCTGGTTTACACTGAAGATAGATACAAAATGCTGGAGTAACTCAGCGGAACAGACAGCATCTTTGGATAGAAGGAATGGGTGATGTTGGGGATTGAGACCATTCTTCAGATTCTGAAGAGTTTGCTGTCTTTCAGCGCCAGAGACCTGGGTTCGATCCTGACTACGAGTGCCGTCTGTACGGAGTTTGTACGTTCTCCCCGTGACCGCGTAGGTTTTCTCCAGGAGCTCCTCTTTCCGCCCACACTCCAAAGACGTGCAGGTTTGTAGGTTAATTGGCTTTGGTAAAACTTGTAACCTGTCCCTAGTGTGTAGGATAGTGCTAGTGTACTGGGATCGCTGGTCGGCGCGGACTCGGTGGGCCGAAGGGTCATAAAGCCTAAAAGTCATATGCTTCATTGAACAGAGGGATAAAGGCTTGTCTATTAATGATTTTCGTTTGGGTTTAACAGTCTTCCTCTGCTCCTTAAGGGCCTGTCCCACTGCGGCGACCTAATCTGCGAGTTCAGGCGAGTTTGCCCTCGACTCATACTCGCAGCATGGTCGACACGAGGTCGTAGGAGGTCTTCGTAACTCTCCTTCAAGCTCGAGAGTGGTCTCTGCGTACTCGAGGCCTCATCAAGGTCACGGCGTTTTTTTCAATATGTTAAAAAAATGCCCGCGTGCAAAAAAAGGTCACCATGGAAAAAATCGATACTTTTTTTACTCGTAGGTTTAGTTGTAGTAGGTCGGCATGTTAGTCGTAGGTAATCGAGGGTAGTCGAAGGTAGTCGCAGATAGTCTTCATCATAGTTGAAGGGAGATCGAAGGAGGTCGTCTTCACTCTCCACTATTCGGTGTCCAATTTTCCCAAAGTTAGTCGTAGCTAGTCTTCAACATAGTCGAAAGAGGTCTTCAACATGTCATTTTTTTACAAACTCTTCTAAACTCGCCAATTAGGTCGCCCAAGTGGGACAGCCCCTTCTTGTGGCTGCTCTGTCAGCTGTGGCTGATCACCCGCATACTTGCATCGGTTGTTCAGTCGTTAACATTGTGCCTTGAACATCAACCTAACATCATGTTTGTTTCTAGGGTGGGATATACGTCTTCCAGCTACTGGATCACTACACCGCACAAGTATCCATCGTCTTCCTGGCCTTTTGCGAGGTGATTGCGGTTTGTTGTTTTTACGGTACGTACACTCTGTGTCTCATTGTCAACAGCGTCAAGAGGTTTGATATCAAATGTATAATACTAAGCTGGGTACAAGGGGTCAGTATGAAACCTCTCATTGCAAACCCGATCAAGTCGTGGAGAACAATGTTCTGGTCGCCCCATTTATAGAAAGGATGTGAAGACTTTGGAGAGGGTGCAGTGGAGGTTAAAGGGCCTGTCCCACGAGTATGCGACCTGCATGCGGCGAGCGCGACCAAACCGGAAGCGGGGGCCGCGCGGAGGTCGAGTGAGTGACGTGAAGTTCGAGCGAAGTCCGCGGGAAGTTTGCGTGTAACGTACGGCATCGAGACGCTGTGCACGCCCTTCGAAGCGGTGTGTACGGCGTCGAGGTGGTGCGTACGGCGTCGAGGCGGCAGCGGGCCGGAAGGCCGTTGCCGCGCGGAATTTTTGAACACGGTCAGTTTTTCAGAGCCCCGCGCGATGTCGGGACCAGCTCCGCACAACTCCACACGGCCCCGCAAGGCCGTACGGCTCAAGCGACCACGTTAGGTCGCGCTTGCTGCATGGAGTCGCATGCTCGTGGGACAGGCCCTTTACTAGGATACTGCCTGGATTCCAGCCACAAGCAGAGGTTGGATAGACTTGGATTGTTTTCTCTGGAACGTCAGAGGCAGAGGGGAGACTTGATCGAAGTACATAAAATGATGAGAGGCAGAGATAGGGTAGATAATCAGAACTTTTGTCCCATGGGAGGAGGAGGAGGAGGAGGAGGAGGAGGAGGAGGAGGAGGAGGAGGAGGAGGAGGAGGAGGAGGAGGAGGAGGACTGTGTGAACTGTATTGCCTTTCACCACAGTGAAGAATGCTGTGGTGGATGTCTGTGTTGAATTATCAAATCAAATCAAATCAGATTTATTTATAAAGCACATTTAAAAACAACCCACGTTGACCAAGGTGCTGTACAGACTGGAGCAGGTGGCTAAAATCACAAAAAGGAACAGAGATACACAAGAATGCACACAGCACATAGGTACAAATAATCAGCTCAAAGACACAAAATAAAGATCAGCCACATCAGGGGGATTCAAACGCTAGTGAATAAAAAAAAGTTTTGAGCCTGGACTTAAAAGGGTCAATGGAGGGGGCAGATCCTATAGGGAGGGGGATGCTGTTCCACAGTCGAGGGGCCGCAACAGCAAAGGCACGGTCACCCCTGAACTTAGGTTTAGATCGCGGGACAGCCAGGAGCCCCAAGTCAGACGAATTGAGGGACCTGGAGGTAGAGTAAGGGGTAAGGAGGCCTATGACTACGACTGATTCCTGGGATGGCGGGACTTTCATATGAAGAAAGACTGGATAGACTTGGCTTGTACTCGCTAGATTTTAGAAGATTGAGGGGGGTTCTTAGAGAAACTTACAAAATTCTTAAGGGGTTGGACAGGCTAGATGCAGGAAGATTATTCACCGATGTTGGGGAAGTCCAGAACTAGGGGTCACAGTTTGAGGATAAGAGGGAACTCTTTTAGGACCGAGATGAGAAAATCTTTTTTTACACAGAGAGTGGTGAATCTGTGGAATTCTCTGCCACAGAAGGTAGTTGAGGCCAGTTCATTGGCTATATTTAAGAGGGAGTTGGATGTGGCCCTTGTGGATAAAGGGATCAGGGGGTATGGAGAGAAGGCAGGTACAGGATACTGAGTTGGATGATCAGCCATGATCATATTGAATGGCGGTGCAGGCTCGACGGGCCGAATGGCCTACTCCTGCACGTATTTTCTATGTTTCTATGTTTCTATGATATAGGGGGGAGCAAGCCCAATATGCCACATACACTATGTCGTATATTGCGTCCTGTTTTCATTGTAACGCTGCATGGTAAATTACATTTCACTGCATCGTATGGTGCATGTGACTAATACATTTGAACTTGAACTTGGTGGAAATGTCCCAAACTAAGGGGCATTTATAATTCAAAGGACGTTCAATGAAGATGCGCGGGGCAAGTTCTTTTACACAGAGAGTGGTGGGGGCCTGGAACGCATTGCCAGAGGTGGTGGTGGTGGTGGAGGCAGATACCATAGTGGAGTTTAAGAGGCTTTCAGGCAGGCACACGGAAGTACAGGAAATCATGTACAGGCAGATGAGATCAGTGTAACTTGGCATCATGTTCGACACAAACATTTTGAGCCGAGAGAGCCGGTTCCTGTGGCTACAGGTCACAAGTGGCTCCGGTCTCTCAAACACTTGTTAAAATGTCACATACCGTTTCTGCTGTGATACTTTCTCTCAGTGCTTTGTGCAACGACTGCTGCAGTGAACCAGTTCCTCTACAAAGTCAGTCTGAAGAAGGGTTTCGGCCCGCAACGTCGCCTATTTCCTTCGCTCCATAGATGCTGCTGCACCCGCTGAGTTTCTCCAGCATTTTTGTGTACCTTCGATCTTCCAGCATCTGCAGTTCCTTCTTGAACCCTCTACAAAGTTCAACGTTTTCCGGCCAACGTGACACATGTTTATTAATCGTATCTACCAGCGCCTCTTATCTAACCAAATATTGCTGGTACAGGTTGATTAAGCGTTAAGGTGGAGGAGGCCATTTGTGAAGCTGTTATAGAGGCACATGGATATGCATGGAATGGAGGGATATGGATCATGCACAGGCCGATGCTATTAGTTCAACTTGGCATCATGTTTGACACAGAAATTACGGGCCAAAGTGCCTTTTGCTGTGCTGTATGTAATATGTGCTGTATATATGTGATGATATATATGGTGTATATTCAATGTATTTCAAGCTGACCACCACTAGAATACAAGGTAGACAAAAATGCTGGAGAAACTCTGCGGGTGAGGCAGCATCTATGGAGCGATGGGATAGGTGACGTTTCTGGTCGAGTCCCTTCTTCAGACTGATGTGGAGGTGGGGGGGGGGGGGGGGGGGCGGGAAGAAGAAAGGAAGAGGCGGAGACAGTAGGCTGTGGGAGAGGTTCCTTTTGATTTAACCCCCTCCTCTCCCAGCATTAGTTAAGTTATTACCCATGGAAGATGCAGTGTGATTTTACAAAAGATGGTTTCATGTTTTTGAAGGTGTCTCTCGGTTGTCACAGAACATCACCGAGATGCAGGGGAAGCCACCGAACATTTACCTGCGTGTGTCCTGGCAGGTCCTGTCTCCCGTGCTAATACTCGTAGGTTTGCATTACCTCCTCAAGGCTCTACATTCAAATGCAGGCGACATGTCCCCCGGGGATGCTTGTTCCTGCAGATGCTGGAATCTGGAGCAAAAGACAAAGTGCCGGAGGGAGTGACTCAGCGGGTCAGGCAGCTTCTGTGTGGAGGTGACGTTTCGGGTCAGTGTGAGGAAGGGTCCTGACCTGAGACAACGTCTGTCCATTCCCTCCACAGATGCTGCCCGACCTGCTGATTTTCCTGCAGCACTTTGTGCTTTGCCAATGAGAGATAGTCACGTTCCACTTGTCAAATTTGACTGGTCACGTCGATAAACCTCGTCCTGCATTACACGGCGTCCAGCCTAGAGACTTAAAAATATCAGTTGTCTCTCCTCTAAACTAAACGGTGCCTGTCCATTCCCTCCACAGATGCTGCCTGACCCTCTGAGTCCCACCGCCACTTTGTGCTTTGCCTGGTGTGCTTGCGACTAGTTTTAACAAACAGCTAGTGATGGGCAAAATGGTTGCCATGGGTGTGGTGGGCCGAATGGCCCAGTTGGGTGCGATACCACTCTGTGACTCTATAGCTTAATGCAGTAAATGAAAATTTAAAAAAAATTAACGACACTGGATATCTGAAACAGCAAAGGTTGAAGTGGTGAGAAACATAGAAACATAGACAATAGGTGCAGGAGTAGGCCATTCGGCCCTTCGAGCCTGCACCGCCATTCAGTATGATCATGTGAGGACATAGAGTTGCTGTAACGCAACTCTGGAAACCGAGCTCTGGGGCGGCACGGTGGCGCAGCGGTAGAGTTGCTGCCTCACAGCGCCACAGACCCAGGTTCAATCCTGACTGCGGGTGCTGGCCGTACGGAGTTTGCACATTCGCCCCGTGCTCACGTGGGTTTTCTCCGGGTGCACCGGTTTCCCCCCACACTCTAAAGACGTGCAGGTTTGTAGGTTCATTGGCTTCTGTAAAATGTCCCTGGTGTGTGTAGGATAGAACTAGGGTGATCACTGGTCGATGTGGACTCGATGGGCCGAAGGGCCTGTTCCCGCACTGTATCTCTAAACTAAACTAAACTAAACTGGACAGATCCTGTAGGTTCATTGTCTTGGTAAAATTGTAAAATTGTCCTTCGGGTGTGTAGGGTAGTGTTAGTGTACGGGGGGGGGGGGGGGATCGCTAGTCGGCGTGGACTCGGTGGGCCGAAGGGCCTGTTCCCGCGCTGTATCTCTAAACTAAACTAAAGTAATTATGTGCAAGATGGAAACTGCGGATGCTGTTTTAAACCGAAGATAGACAGAAAAAGCTGGAGTAAACTCAGCGGGACAGGCAGCATCTCTGGAGAGAAGGAATGGGTGGCGTTTCAGGTCGAGACCCTTCTTCAGGGATTATGTGATTTATGGGACTCGGCAATGATGTGATTGCTTCCAAGAGTCAGCATGGATTTGATGGGCCAAAGGGCCTCCTGTGGCGTAAGGACATGCGAGAGACTGAGTGCGTCAGGCTGAACATTTCCCGTGCTTTCTCCTGTTATAACTCATTAAAGCTTCGCTTTTAACTAAACTGTTTAAATTCACTCCACGCTCACCGTGTCACTCAATTGAATCGTTTTATGTACATTTAATAGTAAAGGCCCCAGCCTTCTTCAAAGGCAGCTGCAGGGATTAATGGTTTGTACTTGGCTGTGCGGTTACTAATTGTGCATTGCATGTAAGCACTGCTCTGTCCCTTGCTGAATCTCTGACGAGCCCATCTGACGGGTAGCAATAATTTTGATTCTGGCAATTTGATTCAGTGGTTTCTGCATTTCGGTAAAAGTGCTGCCAAGATCCCCTGACACTACAATACATCCATTCATAGTTATTTCTCCCCCGCCCGCCCACCGCCCAGAACTGTTGGCAGAAGGCAGCGTGAATTTGGACCGTTTTCAATTCCTCGGCCCTCTTTATTCCTCTTCAGACGCTGTCTGTGTTCGTGGTCCTCAACTTTGAGCCGGTACGTTACGGCAGCTACAAATACCCGGCGTGGGCTCAGGGCCTGGGTTGGGTCATCGCCCTGGCTTCACTGGTTTGGATCCCTGGCGGGGCGTTGCACACACTCCTCACTTTGAAAGGCCCCTTCCTCAAGGTAAGTTCCTTTGTTCCATTGTGTCAAGAGTTCCCTCTCGACACAATGAAGGGTCTGGACCGAGTGGACTCGGAGAGGGTCTTTCCACTGGTGGGGGGGAGTCCAGGACCAGAGGGCACAGCCTCAGGAATTACATGACCTACCTGCAGAATGGAGATGAGTAGGAATTTCAGATCGGCAGAATGAGGCCATTCGGCCCATCAAGTCTACTCCGCCAATGAATCGTGGCGGAACTATCTTTCCCTCTCAACCTCATTCTCCTACCTTCTCCCTATAGCACATGACAACCACACAAATCGAGAATCTCAATCTGCGCCTTAGAAATACCCAATGATGGCATCTACAGCCGTCTGCGGCGATATATTCCACAGATTCACCACCCTCTGACTAAAGTAATTCCTCCGCATCTTTTTAAAGGAGTCATAGAGTCATAATGATACAGTGTGGAAACAGGCCCTTTGACCCAACTTGCCAACATGTCCCAGCTACATTAGTCCCACCTGCCCAAGTCTGGTCCATAACCCTCCACACCTGTCCTATCCATGTATCTGTCTAACTGCTTCTTAAACAATGGGATATTCCCTGCCTCAACTACCTCCTCTGGCAGCTTGTTCCACACACCCACCACCCTCTGTGTGAAAAAGTTACGCCTCAGATTCCTACTAAATCTTTTCCCCTTCACCTTAAACCTATGTCCTCTGGTCCTCGATTCCCCAACTCTGGGCAAGAGACTGTGCATCTACCCCATCTATTCCTCTCATGATTTTGTAGGAACGTCCTTTTCTTCTTAGGCTACGACCTCTACTCCTAGACTCTCCCAAAGGGTGGTCAGAGCAGAGTCTTTGAATGTTTTAGTTTAGAACAAAGATACAGCGTGGAAACAGGCCCTTCAGCCCATCAGTGATCCACCGTATACACACACGAAACATCCTCTCCACATCCACTCTATCCAGGCCTTTTAATATTCAGTAAGTTTCAATGAGGTCCTCCCTCATCCTTCTAAACTCCTGAGTACAGGCCCAGAGCCGTCAAATGCTCATCATTTGTTAACCCAATCATTCCTGGGATCATTCTCGTAAACCTCCTCTGGACCCTCTCCAGAGCCAGCACATCCTTCCTCAGAGGGTGGTAAATCTGTGGAATTCTTTGCCACAGAAGGCTGTGGAGGCCAATGAATCTTTTTAAGACAGTGATTGACAGATTCTTGATTAGTACGGGTATCATGGGTTATGGGGAGAAGGCAGGACAGTGGAGTTGAGAGAGGAAGATAGATCAGCTATGATTGAATGGTGGGGTAGACTTGATTGGGCCGAGTGGCCTACTTC
Source organism: Amblyraja radiata (assembly GCF_010909765.2). Taxonomy (NCBI): domain Eukaryota; kingdom Metazoa; phylum Chordata; class Chondrichthyes; order Rajiformes; family Rajidae; genus Amblyraja; species Amblyraja radiata. The sequence continues at coordinate 29,243,875 of NC_045983.1, read as the reverse complement.
TGCTCCGAGAACTTATGGACTATTGAAAATAAGATTGCCTCTCCTCTATTTCAAGTGGGTGTTCAGAAGGGCTGTGATTGGGACATCCATCATTTGAAAATTGAGAGTTATGTGAACGTCAGCTCACCAAATGTGCGCAGCGGTAGAGTTGCTGCTTTACAGCGAATGCAGTGCCGGAGACCCGGGTTCGATCCCGACTACGGGTGCTGTCCATATGGAGTTTGTTCTCCCCATGACCTACGTGGGTTTTCTCCGAGATTCTTCAGTTTCCTCCCACACTCCAAAGACGTACAGGTTTGTAGGTTAATTGGCTTGGGAAATGTAAAATTGTCCCTAGTGGGTGTTGGATAGTGTTAATGTGCGGTGATCGCTGGTCGGCACGGACCCGGTGGGCTGAAGGGCCTGTTTCTGCGCTGTATCTCTAAACTAAACTAAAAATGTATAAAGAAGAACTCTCCTCTCTCAGAGCTTGATGGGATGGGGAGGTTGCTAACTGAGAAGGCCACTAGGTGGCAGCACACCACTGCAGTCAGAATCTAGGTGGGCTGAAGAATTTTTCCTTCATTAAATATTCTATTTTATAGTAAGAATTTTTAAAAACTTAACGTGTTTTATGTCGATTGTCTTAATGATGCAAATAAGGACTGAAGATACAAGGAAGTGAATGAGAATAGTTGTGAAGAGAGATGTGATCAAGAGAGTCAAGAGTGAGTCTTCTGATCAAATCAGGACAGCAACCATAATGTCACAGAAGATAGGCACAAAATGCCAGAGCAACAGCGGATCAGACAGCATCTCTGGAATGGGCGACGGTTTGGGTCGAGACCCGTCTTCAGACTGAGTCAGGGTGAGAGGGAGACATGGAGATAAGGAAGGGTAAGGTGTGCAAACGAGAGATCAAAGGGGACAAAGCTCAAGGTAAATGTAGACTGGATCATTGTTGGCTGAGGGGAAGTTGACAACGAGGCATCAAACCAGTCGGAGAACTAGGGTGGGGGAGGGACGGAGAGAGAGGGAAAGCAAGGGTTACTTGAAGTTAGAGAAATCAATATTCATACCGCTGGGTTGTAAGCTGAGCTGCCCAATCGAAATATGAGATGCCGAGGTAGCTTTTCAGTCTTCAGGTGTTGTCCGAACTTTTACTCTATTTTAGCCCAGTGTTCGGCAAAATGGTTCCATTTTGAATTGAGGACATTTATTCCTTCATTTACGCGACATCATTTGCACGTCACGACTCACGACGGGCGTGTCGTGACGCGCACGTGATGCGCGCATGGCGTGCGTTACACGCGCATGGCACGTGGTGAGGCGAGGTGGTGTAGGCAGTGAGGCGTGGTCGCGCGCGGCACCCCAGGATTTTGGGATTCCCAAAATCTTCGCGCGCCACCTGCGTGACGTGCAAATGACGCCCAAGTGGGACAGGCCCTTTTAATGTTCCTTTGGGTGCACAACGCACAACGGGTGACGGGGTTTTCACAACTATTGTGGTTATTACCTTTTTGTCATTATACATTGTGTATTGTGCTTACAGACCCCTTAAGCTGCTGCACGTAAGAATTTCATTCTTCCATTGTTAATGGATATGAAAATGAAACACCCTTGAGTTAGTTTAGTTTAGAGATACAGCGGGGAAACAGGCCCTTTCGCCCACCTGGTCTGCGCCGACCAGCGATCGCCACACGTTAACACTATCCTACACACACTAGGGACAATTTTTTTTTTTACATTGATCAAGCCCATTAATCTACGAACCTGTACGTCTTTGGAGTGTGGGAGGAAACCGAAGATCTCGGAGAAAACCCACGCAGGTCACGGGGAGAACGTACAGACAAGCGCCCGTAGTCAGGATCGAACCCGGGTCTCTGGCGCTGTAAAGCAGCAACTCCACTGCTACGCCACCGTGCTGCCCGAGTCCTTAAGGGCACAGTCTTACCTTGGCCTTAAAGGCCCGTTGTCATGGTGCTGACCTTTCACCCTGTCTCTGTTTCAGAGGTTGAGTAAAGCGATCACTCCAGTGGTTCCCGTCCACGTGTCCATACCAACAGAAGCTGCTGCCCTGGACACCTCGCCGGCTGTTACTCTGAGGGGGATGTCGTCACCGCTGCAGGCCGAAATATTGCGGAGCACCTTTGTTTAATGTCGGAGCCAGTTTGGGAGCAACGTCACCCCTTTGGGTTGCCTACGGATTGAATGGTGTAGACATGAGGAGCTGAATGGCCTCATTCGGCTCCTATCTCTTATGATCTTATGAACGTGGGGCCCAGGGGGATAGGAAATCAGCGAAGCCTACAGAGAGAAATGCGAGTTCCCGGTCTTGGGTCACATCCAACCAGCACGGGCTGTGTACGAGGGAATGCGCTCACAGGTTTTCATTCATTTGTTCTTTATCAGTCTACATCACCGTCTATAACTCTCGTTTCTCCTTCCCCCGACTCTCAGTCTGAAGAAAGATCTCGACCCAAAACGTCACCTTTCCCTTTTCTCCAGAGATGCTGCCTGACCTGCTGAGTTACCCCAGCATTTTGTGTCTATCTGCAATTTTAACCAACCCCTGCAGTTCCTTCCCACACATCTCCTTATCACGTGCCGGGCTTTGCCTTGCCTCTGACTCACTTTTCCGGCCTTCTCCTCCCTACTCCATCAGTCTGAAGTAAGGTCCCGGCCCCGAAACGTCATCTATCCGTTCCCTCCACAGATGCTGCCTGACATGCTCTTTGTTTTTCTTGTCCAGACATTTTGGCTGTTTTACAGCAATGTTCACACTATCCTACAGACACAAGGGACAATTTACATTTATACCCAGCAAATTAACCTACAAACCTGTACGCCTTCGGAGTGTGGGACAAAATTGAAGATCTCAGAGACAGAAAACCCACGCAGGTCACGGGGAGATGGTATAGAAACATAGAAACATAGAACATAGAAATTAGGTGCAGGAGTAGGCCATTTGGCCCTTCGAGCCTGCACCGCCATTCAATATGATCATGGCTGATCATCCAACTCAGTATCCCGTACCTGCCTTCTCTCCATACCCTCTGATCCCCTTAGCCACAAGGGCCACATCTAACTCCCTCTTAAATATAGCCAATGAACTGGCCTCGACTACCCTCTGTGGCAGGGAGTTCCAGAGATTCAGCACTCTCTGTGTGAAAAAAGTTCTTCTCATCTCGGTTTTAAAGGATTTCCCCCTTATCCTTAAGCTGTGACCCCTTGTCCTGGACTTCCCCAACATCGGGAGCAATCTTCCTGCATCTAGCCTGTCCAACCCCTTAAGAATTTTGTACGTTTCTATAAGATCCCCTCTCAATCTCCTAAATTCTAGAGAGTATAAACCAAGTCTATCCAGTCTTTCTTCATAAGACAGTCCTGACATCCCAGGATAAACTCCGTACAGACAGCACCCATAGTCAGGATGGAACCCAGGTCTCTGGCGCTGGAAGGTAGTAGCTCTACCGTTACACCACCGTGCCACCCTATTTAATTTGTAGGATTGTAGGTTAATTGGCTTCAGTTAAAAAAATTGTAAATAAATAATGGTCCCTAACGTGTAGGATAATGCTAGTGTTCGGGGGATCGCTGGTCGGCGTGGACTCGGTGGGCGCAAGGGCCAGTTTCCGCGCTGTACCTCTAAACTAAACTAAGCTAGGGGCATCGTACTGTTGATGGAAATTGTACAAAACAATATGCAGCACCTGATTAATAATAGAGATGGGATTTTGCAGCAATTCTTAGAAAAGCTAAAACATGCTGAGCAATTATTGTTTTTTTTGTTTTGCTCAGATCCAGTTAAATTTAGATTGTTTTGAGGCTTTCAGGCTGATTGAACAGATTAACAGGCAGCTGCGGAGAATCTTTCCATCAGCTGCCCGGGTTGTACTGGCACAGAACTGGTGCCTAAGATAACACTAAAGTCTACTGCAGGCATCTTCCATGTGCCAAACATTTTTGGCCGGTTTCTTATCCGATTCTTAAATTTAGTTTTTTTGCAGACTTCATGAGGGTGGACACAGAATCCCCAATATTCTTGAGGCATAAGTTCACAAGTTCTATGAGCAGAATTAGGCCATTCGGCTCATCAAGTCTACTCCGCCATTCAATCATGGCCGATCTATCTCTCCCTCGCAACCCCATTCTCCTGCCTTCTCCCTATAACTTCTGACGCACGTACTATTCAAGAATCTATCTATCTCTGCCTCCACAGACTCTGTGGCAATGAATTCCACAGATTCACCACCCTCTGACTAAAGAAGTTCCTCCCCTCTCCTTTTTAAAGGTACATCCTTTTATTCTGAGGCTATGTAATCTGATCCGAGACCCTCCCTCGTGTGGAAACATCCTCTCCACATCTACTCTGCCTCGGCCTTTCACTGTTTTGGAAGAGAAAGAGCCAGAAGCTAGGTTGATGTGTCTGCATGAGCATAGAGCTGCCAACTCACAGCTCGGCAAACAAACTCAGCCAGGCATGCTCAAGTATGTGAATGGATAACTGGCGTCCACAGGCAGTTCTTGATGGGGGGGGACAAAGTGACAAACTAAACCACAGACACCTCACAACCATCAAATTGGTATGTAAAGGAAGGAACAGCAGATGCTGGTTTAAACTGAAGATAGACACAAAAGGCTGGAGTAACTCAGCGGGACAGGCAGCATCTCTGGAGAGAATGAATGGGTGACGTTTCGGGTCGAGACCCTTCTTCAAATTGTTACGTTTAGTTTAGTTTAGTTCAGAGATGCAGCGCCGAAACAGGCCCTTCGGCCCACCGAGTCTGGACCAACCAGCGATCCCCGCACATTAACGCTATCCTATACATACTTGGGACAATAGTTTTTTACATTTATACCAAGTTAATTGGCCTACAAACCTGTACGTCTTCGGAGCGTGCGATGATGAAATCGAAGATCTTGGAGAAAACCCACGCAGTCTCGGGGAGAACGTACAGACTCCTGACAGACAGTGCCCGTAGTCGGGATCGAACCAGGGTCTCTAGCGCTGCAAGCGCTGTAAGGCAGCAGCTCCACCTTGCTGCCGTTCTTTGATAGATTGATGGAAAGATACAGCATGGAGACAGGCCTTTCTGCACACTAAGTTCATGCTGACCATTGATCATCCGTTCACGTGAGTTCTATGTTATCCCACTTCCTACACACCAGGGGAAATTTTTTAGGGGCTAATTAACCTACACAACGGCACGTCTTTGGGATCTGGGAGGAACCTGGAGCACCAGGAGGAAACCCACGCGGTCACAGGGACAGCGTGCAAACTCCACACAGACAGCACCCGAGGTCAGGATCGAACCGGTGTCTCAGGCACTGTGAGGCAGTGGCTCTACCCTCTACGCCACTGTTCTGCTCCACTCAAGCAGCTTCAGTGCAGAGATGGATCAAGAAGGTATTTTGTTTGGCTGTAAAAATGATCCCAATTCCAGGTGGTTTAGTAAAATGATTCAAAATTATAGGAACTAAAAACTTCCACTGAATCAGTACAATGTTGTCGACATCAAGACCAGAAACGGACATGTCTGCTAAATTCACAAACAAGTCATTAAAGGCCATCAGTGCAAATAATTAAAACGCATTTATATTCTTTGTTTAATGAAGCAATGCATAATTCCATAATTCATCACACACCAGTTTGATTAGCAAGCTTTATCATTTAAAAATCTTTACTTTGTTATATATAAAGGTAAAAGCTACCCAGCCCCGAGATTGATTGCTAGACAATAGAATGTTTTTAAAGCCAGGGCTAAATGGGGTCCCAAAAAGATCACAAAATAGATTAAAAACAAAAGTGTAACAGCATTGGCATAGCTTCCACCTGAATAGATGAACTGAAACCAGGGTAAATACTGCAGGAAACAATCTCAGTTGTAATGGTTTCAATCCCTTTTTGTACAGGATTCAAAAAACATAGAAACATGGAAAAATAGGTGCAGGAGTAGGCCATTCGGCCCTTCGAGCCAGTACCGCCATTCAATATGATCATGGCTGATCATCTAAAATCAATACCCTGTTCCTGCTTTTTTCCCCATATCCCTTGATTCCATTAGCCCTAAGAGCTAAATCGAACTCTCTCTTGAAAACATCCAGGGAATTGGCCTCCACAGCCTTCTGTGGCAGAGAATTCCACAGATTCACAACTCTCTGGGTGAAAGAAGATGGAAGCTCTGAAAAGGCCGGATGCCCTTGGTGGCCAGTCATCTGTGGCATAAAGGGGGGAATAATGTTGCTGGCTCCCAAACTCACATGCCTTACAGTCAACACTAGCCCAACCATAGGTTTAGTTTATATTTTTAGTTGAGTTCATTATTGTCACATGTACTGAGGTACACTGAAAAGCTTTTTTGTTGCCTGCTATCCCATCAATGAAAAGACTACGTGATTATGATGAAGTTGTCCACAGGTACAGGGAGAAAGGTATAACACTTAGTGCAAGATAAAGTCCAATAAAGTCTGATTAGAGATAGTTTAAAGGTCTCCAATGAGGTAGATGGTAGACCAGGACTGCACTCTACCTGGTAAGTGGAAGGTTCAGTTGCCTGACAACAGCTGGAGAGAAACTGCCCCTGAATCTGGAGGTGTAGGAAAGAAACTGCAAGTGCTGGTTTAAATCAAAGATAGACACGAAATGCTGGAGTAATTCAGCGGGACAGGCAGCATCTCTGGAGGGAAGGAATGGGTGACATTTTCCGGTCGAGAACCTTCTTCAGACTGATTTCTGGAGAGTGGGCGGTACAGAGTAAGACAGTCTTACTGTCTCTGACTACATTTTATCTCTGTACCGCCCACTCCCCTAAGATCTGTCTGAAGAAGGGTCTCGACCCGAAACGCCACCCATTCCTGAATCTGGAGGTATGGGTTCACGCTGGCCTTGCTGGGGCAGCCTGAAGTGTGGACGGTCCACGGAAGGGAGGCTGGTCTGCGTGATGGTCTGGGCTACGTCCACAACCGGATGTTCGAACTAAGCAATCCGATTTTCCCATGGTTACATCTTCCACTGAGCATGCAGTAATCTGAGTACAGACTCAGTACTTTTCAATGGGAGGTCTGGAGCATGTTGTGAAATATCAGAATTTCCCTTTAAATCTCCAGCAAAGCATTGTTGGAAACGAGTTGGAGTACATGAAATGAAAAATTGCATTGGATGGAAAATTAAATTCTCGACGAGCATTTTGAATTCCCTGCCTTTCCTTACATTGGTGATGATGAAGACCAAGCCAAGTCATTTTTGACTTATTGTGGGATATGATGTTTATTGGCGTAGATTGAATGGAAGCAGTAAACTTGCCAGAAATCTGCAAATGGTATCTATTGCATAAAGCCAACTATATAAAGAAATTAGCTGAAGCATGGACAGCAATTAAGTTTGTCCAAGTCTACTATCTGGCAACATATATAAGAGGATAATATTGAGCTTTTCACCAACATTGGTCAAATATAAGGATCAAACATTAAGCAGCATCATATTTGATTGGAGCTACTTATCAGCGAGAGTTTATTCCCTCATTGGAACGAATGTCATCACATTTTTTGCTCCACTGGTCTAATGATGATTTCTCCGACCTAGAGAGTAAAGAAAGGTTTCTCAGTTCATTATTGCAGAAGTGTGTTTCCGTTCATTTATGCTGCAAAATTGGTGGAGTTATTTACAACTGGATTAAATCCTCTCTCTGGGATTTACAAAGAATTCCAATGAATAAACAGATAGCATGGAAACATATTTATGGGGTGCAAATATCCAAATTGAAGACTGAGAATAGTCCCATAAAGCTGTGGAAATGATACTTTAAGATGATTTGGAATCCAAGTACACATTATTTGCCATAGATTGGGAAAGGCAAGGAGAGAATCTGCTTACTATACATTTAATGGCCTGTCCCACTGTACGAGGTAATTCAAGAGCTCTCCCGAGTTTTAAAAAAATCAAACTCGTGGTAAGTGCTTGGAATGTACGTAGCGGGTACGTCGGAGCTCATGGATGTCCCGTAGCGGCTCGTAATGCTAACGGCAGGTACTCAAGAAATGCAGAACTCGTGACGTTTTTTCAGCACTGTGGAAAATGTCCACGAGAGCCCCGAGTACCTACGAATGGCCATTATCGTAATTCTCCGAGTTTGAAGAACTCTTGAATTACCTCTTACAGTGGGACAGGCCCTTTATCAGTGTCTCACTCCCAACACCAGCTGCCCTCAAGAGTGTGTATGCGCGGTGGATGAGATGATTGCCACCTCTTTGTAGACGATGCACTTGGTGAGGAGTTCTGAAAAAGGGTGCAAGGGCCCCTGTCAATGTTCGCCCTGAGTTGTTCTGCAACAGAGGACTCTCTGATCTATGGGTTGTTCCCAGGGGCACACATGAAGATAAACATCAATCATTGCTGAAAGATCATTAACTCAGTTAAAGAAACATTCTGGTCTGCCCAATACTAGTGGGTCTGGCAGTGGCTCCACCTCTCCTTGATCATCATTGCTGGCTCTGGTTTGTCCTTTTGCATACCTTTCATTCATTTGTTCTATGGACCTTGTCATATCGCTTGTTTCCCTCTCCCCTGACTCTCAGTCTGAAGAAGGGTCTCGAACCGAAACGCCCCCCCATTCCTTCTCTCCAGAGATGCTGCCTGTCCTGCTGAGTTACTCCAGCTGTTTGCATCTATCTTCGGTGTAAACCAGCATCTGCAGTTCCTTCCTGCACTGGTTGGTCTTGCAATGCGACGAGATGTCTGGTATTGAATGCTGCCAACAGACACCATGCAGGATGCTGGAGTACATGCAGGATGTACTGAAGTCTGGAACAGCCATTGCAAAGGCTTTCTGGGGAAGGACCACAGACTAAGGGACGACAGATGGCACAATGGGCTAAGTGTTCGGCTGGCAACCGGAAGGTAGCCGGTTCGAATCCTGCTTGGAGTGCATACTGTCGTTGTGTCCTTGGGCAAGACACTTCACCCACCTTTGCCTGTGTGTGAATGTGTGTGAGTGATTGGTGGTGGTCGGAGGGGCCGTAGGCGCAGATTGGCAGCCACGCTTCCGTCAGTCTGCCCCAGGGCAGCTGTGGCTACAGAAGTAGCTTACCACCACCGAGTGTGACTGAGGAGTGAATGAATAATGCGATGTAAAGCGCCTTGAGTATTAGAAAGGCGCTATATAAATCCCATCCATTATTATTATTATTAAGGTCCTGCCATCATTGGACTCTGAGGGCTTGAGCCTAGGTAGTCTCTGAAGTACTTCATGGGTGTTTTGTTTAAAAAAGGAAACAGGAGTGGTTTTGATGCATTGCCACCACAGTGATTGTCCACAGAAACATGCAGGAAACACAACAGGAAGAACACTGCACATGAAGATGACATGACAATCTCTTACATTCATATGAGGGGGTGCGCCCAGGACAAATACCACAGCACTGGAGATGTCCTTGGCTTCCAGAACCTGCAGGAAAACAGCGGGTGTTTACCAGGGGGAAATAAATATAATTAAACACAAAACACTTATCGGGTGGCACGGTGGAACAGCGGTAGAGTTGATCCCTGACAGCTCAAGAGACCCGGGTTTGATCCTGACTACGGGTGCTGTCCGTACGGAGTTTGTACGTTCTCCCTGTGACCTGCGTGGGATTTATCCGGGATCTCCAGTTTCCTCCCATGCTCCAAAGACGTACAGCTTTGTAGGTTAATAGTCTTGGTAAAAAAAAATTGTAAATTGCCCCTAGTGTGTGTGGGATAGTATTAATGTGTGGGGATCACTGGTCGACTGGACTCGGTGGGCCGAAGGACATGTTTCCACTCTGTATCTCCAAATTAAACTAAACTTAGGTTCCTCTTTGAGTTTGGGTATCAGCTACAAATCTCAGCCAAAGTTCATTGAGCCTGTTCGCAATATATTCTGTCATAACATGTTTTTATTGAAAGAGGAAAATTAAAATTACACAGCAAACCTTTTCCTTCCGAATATGAAGCATGTCAAATTAACTGTACACAATTGCACATAAAGAAAATCTCTATCACATTCTCTGAGCAGTCAATGGTTGCTTTAGAAATACAGACAATCATTGAATAAGCAAATGTACCAGCTAAATTTTTTTACACAGCATAACATTTTGCAAACAGCATATCTAAAATCTTCGGTAGACAAAAATGCTGAAGAAACTTAGCGGGTGAGACAGCCTCTATGGAGCGAAGGAATATCTAAAATCTTCAGTCAGTTCAATTTGATGCTACTGATATAAAGGTCAACTATTATTCAGCAGAATAAGAAAATGCACCAATACCTCTTCTTAATATGTCTCAGCGTATTCCACAATTATCTAAACAACGCACAAAGCTTTACTTTAAACTGAGACAGCAGAGACCGCAGATTCTGAAATCTTGATCAAAAAGCAAAGTGCTGGAGAGAGTCAGTGGATCCTGCAGCATCTGTGGTGTTTAGTTTAATTTAGAGATACAACGCCGAAACAACCCTTCGGCCCATCAAGCCCATGCCGAACAGCGATCCCCGCACACTCACACTTTCCTACACACACTGGAGCCAATTTACAATTTTACCAAGCCAATTGGATCTTTGGAGTGTGGGAGGAGACTGGAGCACCCAGAGAAAACAGGGAGAACGTACAAACTCATGGGGAGAACGTACAAACGTGTAGACAGCACCCATAGTCAGGATCGAACCTGGGTCTCTGGCGCTGTGAGGTGTGGCGCTGTCTCTGGCGCCACCGTGCCATCCTCTGTGGTGGGAAATGGACAAATGGTGTTTCGGGTTAGGACCCTTCCTCAGACTGATCCGAAGCACCATCTTGCACAGACGCTGCCTGACCCACTGAGTTTTTTTCCAGCACTATGTCTTTGCTTAAGCTTTTGTTATGCCTCATCAGAACCCCCGTCACTGTAGCATGGACTGATTCAAGACCAAGTTCAAGTCTTCAACACTTATTATAAATCTACAAATTTCTAACTCGGACACCAAAGTGTTATTGCTGGTCCAAGAGAAGTCAGTCTTTCTTTGGATCCTTCTCTTTCTTTTCAGTATCTGCTTCACAGGACATTCCTCCCATGTACTACATGCTTCTACAACAACAATCCATACGTTGCCTGACTTGGTGAATAAGACATTATAACCTCCATCAGTCTACCCCAGTGACCACTCCACATTTTAATCACTCATTCTTTTAAGACAATTATGACGATAGACAATAGGTGCATGAGTAGGCCATTCGGCCCTTCGAACCAGCACCGCCATTCAATGTGATCATGGCTGATCATCCCCAATCAGTACCCCGTTCCTGCCTTCTCCCCATATCCCCTGACTCCGCTATCTTTAAGAGCCCTATCTAGCTAGCTCTCTCTTGAAAGTATCCAGAGAACTGGCATAAGAAGCATAAGAGAATGCAAATGGTGGAATCGTGAGCAAAGACAAAGTGCTGGAGGAATTAATTGTTTTGATAAAATGAAACTTGAGGTGTAGGAACCCAAGTCACTGCGACATCTCAATCTTTACACGTTTTGCTGGTAGTTTTGTATATCCGTGTGACGTACCTTGTTCGCACTATATACTTGGGAGGCTGATAATGAAGTCTTCTCAAACATGCGATATAGAAACTCGGTCTCCACCACTCCGGGTGATATGCTCTGAAAATGAGTACACATGTTAGAAGCAATGCCAAATTATTACATTGAACATTACATTGTCATCAGGCAACTGAAAAATCCTACCACAACTAGGGAGCAGTCCTGAACTACTATCTACCTCATCGGTGACCCTCGGACTATCTTTGATCGGACTTTATAAGCTTTACCTTGCACTAACATGAGAATTCCCTTATCATACATCTGTACACTGAGGATGGCTCGACTGTAATCATGTATTCTATTTCTGCCGACTGGTTAACACGCAGCAAAAGCTGTTCACTGCACCTCGGTACACGTGACAACAAACAAAACTAAACTGTATTTCATGGAGAGCGGATGAAAATTGGATGTAAAGAATTTGTGGGCGCGTAAATAAACGATATGAAATGTCAAATATTGGTAATCGATTGATAATAGGACTGTGTTGCATGGCAAAGAGTTCGGAGGCATGAATAATTTTGAGATTGTTGGTAGGATTGGGCTTGCAGGCAAGGATGAGAGATGCTGTGGGTTGAAAAGAGTCCCCTTCATACCAGTGACTTTAAGACTATCAAGACAGCTGACGTACCATGTTCTGTACATAATAAATGAATGAATTCTCAGTTAAATGGCCTTCAATTATTCCACCATTCTGTTAGTGGCATGATGCCCAGGGATCTCTTCTGTCCAAAGATCTCCGCTATAGGATCTTTGCTTCTGTCCATTGACGGAGTGAGATAGCACCTGTTATGTTCAGCCAAAATACACCGTACCCATATTAGACAAGGTCACCCTGGACATTGAACCCATGAGATGAGTTTGAGTTTAGTTTATTGTCATGTGTACCGATGTGCAGTGAAAAGCTTTTAGAAACATAGAAAATCAGTGCAGGAATAGGCCATTCGAGCCAACACCGCCATTCAATATGATCATGGCTGATCATCCAAATTCAGTACCTCGATCCTGCTTTCTCCCCATATCCATTAGCCCTCAGAGCTACATCTAGGTAATTCTCTCTTGAAAGCATCAAGTGAATTGGCTTCCACTGCCTTCTGTGGCAGAGAACTCCACAGATTCACAACTCTCTGGGTGAAAAAGTTTTTCATCTCAGTCCTAAATGGCCTACCCTTTATTCTTAAACTGTAGACCCTGGTTCTTTTGTGGTGTGCTAACCAGTCAGTGGAAAGACAATACAATACACGATTACAATGGAGCCATCCACAGTGTTGAGATACATGACTTGGGCAATTTAAACAAGGGCCCTCTAATTCAGGCAGTCAGAGCATCAACTATGAACAAAACTGGAACCTAACGGATTACCCAAGAATATTTTGGTGGAGGTACCTGCCAATTTCACTTGTGTGACAAACCATAGTAGTTCGCAACAGAGGCCTTCTGAGTTAGTGTTGTGCTGGCTTTGTTGAATCTAATTCCATTCATGATTTCTCCAAGTAACTTTACATTGCCCTCCACTTACAACTAATACATGTTGCACTTCAGTCGCAGTATTCTCTGTCTACATCGGGTGGGTCGAAACAGGTCCTTCGGCCCATCGAGTCCGCGACGATCAAAGATCACCCGTCCGCTAGTTCTATGTTATCCCAGTTTCGCATCCTCCACATTGGGGGCAATAGAAGAAGCCCTATTTTTGAAATGTGGGAGGAAACCGGAGCGTCTGGAGAAAACCCACTCGGTCACAGGGAGAATGTACTAACTCCAAACAGGCAGCACCCAGAGATCGAACCTAGCCTATAGCCAGCAGCTCCACCGCTGCGGACCCCATTAACACTTTAACACCCTTACCGACATCAAAGAGTGTTACCCCTGATTAGATAGGGGGAGTTGTTTAAGAAAGAACTGCAGATGCTGGAAAAATCGAAGGTAGACAAAAGTGCTGGAGAAACTCAGCGGGTGAGGCAGCATATATGGAGCGAAGGAATAGGTGACGTTTCGGGTCGAGACCCATCTTCAGACTGACTCAGTTAGGGGCAGTTGAACACTTGTCTCCAGAGGTGAAGGGCAGTCTACTTTCCAAAATCACCAGGAATGATAAAAGATCAATTAGTAAAGGGGATTTCTTTTGTTGTTCGAAAAAGGCCTGAACTTTATTAGGGTGAGCATTAATTTGAGAAATTGAAGGTAGACTTACAGTGACACGAATGTGGCTCTTCTGATCATAAAGTTCATGCCGAATACCTTCCGTCAGTGCGGTCACGGCGTGCTTTGTGACACCATAAAAGTGCGCAATGTCTTTAGGATGATAAATATGGCCCATTAAGCTGGGGAGAAAGTATGTGCGGACAGTTATCAAATTGTCATCCAAACATTGCTCCTGCAACAAAATTACATTGCACACGATTAAGTACCAACTGCTTTTGTGGAAATGCTTTTTCCACACATGAAATCTATAAAAACTTACCAAGTTACTTTTTGAAGAAAAATAAGTCAATTTAAGCTTGGTACATTCTTCATTTGAACGTAAGTGAGTTCTCGTGTGCTATTGCCTCTGTGAGCAGCACCACGAGGTTCAAGGTCATGAACAACACCATAGTTTTTTGAGGCATACAAGATTATGAAAGCTTTTCTAAATCAATGATTCATCTCATTTCAAATGTATGGAAAGGCTGCCCTGGCAGTGGTCACAGTGAGCGGTTACATAGAAACAGTACAGTACAAGAACAGGCCCTTCGGCCACAATGGCTCTGCCAATTCTCATCTGCCTGCACACAACCCTCCATTACCTACATATTCATCCAAAAGTCTTTAGATGCCACATCTGCTTCAACCACCATCCCCAGCAGCATTTTCCAGGCACTCACCACCCTCTGTGTGAGAAAACTTTCCCCCCCTCACCTTGAAGCTATGCCCTTGAGTATAGTGGCGCAACCTGCACTCCATGGGCTGCACTACGTCGGAACGGGTGAGGCGGGGCCGGACGCGGTGCTCTGACCCGACAGTCCCCTCGACCCGAGTAGTAGCAGTCAAATACGGTACAAGAGCGGTCCCATAAGGGACAAACCAATTTAGCCCAATATACGGGATGTCCCGACTAATACGGGGACAGTTGGCAACCCTAGCCCTAATCCAGGCATGACTCTGGTAAACCACCTCTGTATTCTTACCAAAGCGTCCACATCTTTCCTGTATTGGGGCAACCTGGACTGCACGCAATGCTACAATGTAGTTCTATCAAATTATTTCCTCAAAGCTTGAAAATGAGAATGCAGTTTAGTTTATTCTAAACTACATCAAATTAATATTCCATGGTCAACATCATAGACCCCGTAGACCTGTGGATTTGATATACGGTGTACATACAACAACTAACTCCCGTTGCATATCATAAATGTACAAGTTACAACTTCAAACTTTTCCAAACAAGATGTGACAAGAAAGGAATGCAAAAAAAACCCAACCCTCAGGAAATTCCATTTTGTTATTCAGATAAAAATTATTTTGCATTTTCTGGGTTACTAGGTGCATTAGCTATAGTGCAATCATTTGTCTGAAATAGTTAAAGTAAACCTCTACAGATTACATACATATGAATGTTGTGATACATTTTGTTATTCTTAAACGAAAACACTTTGTCGATTTACACATTTAAATTTATATGGAAAACATCCATATCCATCAGTAGGGGAAAATATTCACCAATGGTTCTACACAAGTCAGTGAAGGTTATAACGCTTCATGATGACACTGCACTAACGCTAAGTCAGTCCATTATCAAATGATAGATACAAAATGGTTGAGTAATTCAACGGCACAGGAAAAGTCTACAATTGTATTATAAGGAAAAACGTCAGGTAAAGAGGTCATTCGCCCCACCACAGTCCCAGTGGAATCGATAAAGAATTATTCAGATCAACCCCACTTTACATCTATTGGTCTGCAGCCTGAAGAGCTAAATCAAAATATTTGGCATTAAAATATATTTTTATTTTAACAAAATGTTAATATTAATATAAATTAATTTTAATATAATTCAGCCCACCCCAGTACCACTGGAACAGATAAAGAGTCATTTAGATCAACCACACTTTTATTCTCTTGCTCCATAGCCCGAGATTGTAGTAAATAAATACTTGGCGTTAAAATTTAAATTAAATTAAAAAAAACATAACTCAAAAGGAAAGGGAATGCTATTAGTTTTGATAAGTTGTACAATTGAATGATACAAATATTTTATCACTTAAAGGGTTAATTCAGCCCACCACAGATCCACTTGAACAGATAAAGAGTTATTCAGACCAATCCCACTTTACATCTGTTGACCTCTAGTCTGACGAGAGTGTGATAAATCATATAACCACTCTTTAAATGTGCTGAAGCTTTCCGTTTCCATCACCCTCTAAGGTAACAAGTTCCAGACCACCAGTTGAGAGGAAAAAAAACCTTTTCTAGTCATTCTACAAATGACCTTTAACCAAGTTATTAATCACTCTGCTCAAAGTACTTGGTCCTCTCCATTCGCCCTGTCCTTATACTGTCTACCCGGTGAGTTTCAAGTAATTTTCATTGCACCCTGGTGTGTGTGACAAATTAATCTGATCCAACCTTCAGTTCTCAAGTTATGTCTCAATTAAATCTCTTCACCTCTTCAGCTCTGAAAAGTGACATCCATCCCAATCAATCTCTTCCTGGACTAAAACTCCAGATCTAATATACTCATGAATCTCTTCTGCAGCCTGTCCAGTTTCACCATGTCCTATTTGTAACATGGTGACTGGAAAAAGGCACTGAATACAGTAATATGTCATAGTTCTACCAGTACTACATATTTTATGCCTCAACAAATGAAGTAAGGTGCCCGATATTTCTTGCTAACCACCTTTCTGATGAATGATCGTGTACTCAAAATGATCCTGTCCGAAGAAGGGTCTTGGCCCGAATCGTCACAGAGAGTTGCGAGTCTGTGGAATTCTCTGCCTCAGAGGGCGGTGGAGGCAGGTTTTCTGGATGCTTTCAAGAGAGAGCTAGATAGAGCTCTTAAAAATAGCAGTCAGGGAATATGGGGAGAAGGCATGAATGGGGTACTGATTGGGGATGATCAGCCATGATCACATTGAATGGCGGTGCTGGCTCGAAGGGCCGAACGGCCTACTCGTGCACCTATTGTCTATTGTCACCCATTCCTTCTCTTCAGAGATGCTGCCGTTCCCTCTGAATTACTCCAGCTTTTTGCGTTTATCTTCGGTTTAAACCAGCATCTGCAGTTCCTTCCAACGCACTGATTCCTCTATTTCTCTCTTTGCTGCCCAATTGGCTGAAATAATTTCCAGCATTATTTTATTTTGGGTTTCTAGTATTTTGTTTTTCAACCAGCTGTTCTTCCACCCTTGCTGCTCTCCACAAGGATCTGTGGAGCTCGTATCTCTCTATGTTTCACCATAGTTCCCAGTATCCACCGTTTATTCCGCATTCCTTCCCTTTTGTCTCCGCCCTCCGCAGAAGACCCACAACGACTTCACTCTCCACCCAGCTAATCCATTGATATTTTTACAGCATTATAAAGAAAACACCAAAAATTATTTATAAAGAAAAATTGAGTCTGAAGATGGATCCTGACCCAAAACATCACCTACCTATTTTCTGCAGAAATGCTGCCAAAACCCGCTGAGATACCCCAGCATTTTGTGTCTATCTTTGGGATAAACCACCATCTACAGTTCCTTGTTATTACAGCAAAATTTCTATTATTCTCATGGAGAAAAACAAGAATCAGTACTTAAGTTTCACACATTGGGATGAAACCAATTTCACGGTTTGCCTCACTTTAGAGTGTTTTAGGTTTCATACCCATATCTGAAAATGGGAGCACATCTTGGCTAACTATGTTGGGTAGGAAGGAACTGCAGATGCTGGTTTATACTGAAGGTAGACACAAAATGCTGGAGTAACCCAGCGGGTCAGGCAGCATCTCTGGAGTAAAGGATTAGGTAACATTTCGGGTCAAAACCCTCCTTCAGATGGAAGAGTAGTCTGAAGAAGGGTTCTAACCTCAAATGTCACCTATTCCTTTTCTCCAGAGATGCTTCCTGATCCGCTGAGTTACTCCAGCATTGTATGTCCATATTTTGGCTAACTACGTTGTCCGAGATGCTGCTTAGGATTGATGCTTCATTTCCCTATCATACGGTTGGATAAAAAGCCACTATCACAATTCAATGGTGGCACAGTTGGCAGTTCTGCACTCCATCAGCTATCCAGTTTCAATCACAAACTCTCTGGAGCTGTGTGGAGTTTGTAGGGTTTTCCAGTGATTGTGTGAGCTTCCCCTTGGGAGCTCCGAGTTGCACCCCCCATCCCCATAAACGCTTGACACGAGAAATTGCAGATGCTGGTATCTATAAATCCCCAAAATGTGCGGCTGGATAGATTGGCCACTGTAAAGTACCTCCAAAGAATTGGTGCAAGAATCTGGAGGGAGTTGATGGGAATATGGAATATAGGATTCATGAAAGTGAGTGCTTGATGGTTGACTGGTACCCAATGGGCTAACCGCTTTGTTGCTGTTGTGTGACTCTATAAATGCAGATTTTCTATATGTGCTACCACATTCATCCCAAATATCCTCAAATACAGATAGGGACACAAAGTGCGGGAGTAACCCAGGGGGTCAGGTGCATCTATGGAGAGCATGCATGGATTACGTTTTGGGAGGGTCCTGACCCCAAAGGTCACCTGCCCACGTTCCCCAGAGATGCTCCAGCACTTTGTGTCCTTTCGTGTAAACCAGCATCTGCAGTTCCGTTTCTATACCCAGAACAGATTAATTGTTACTTACACTGGCATCAAGTAACACCCTAACTACCTGTTTCACAGCCTTTAATTTAAACTCTATAGAGATACAGCACTAAAACGGGCCATTTGGCCCATCGAGTCCGCAGCAGCCAGCGGTCGCCCCATACACTACCACTATCCTACACACTAGGGACAATTTATCATTTTTACCGCCCAATTAACCAACAAACCTGCATGTCTTTGGAGTGTGGGAGGAAACCAAAACACCTGGAGAAAACCCACGCGGTCACAGGGAGAACGTACAAACTCTGTACAGACAGCACCTGTAGTCAGGATCAAACCCGGGTC
Organism: Amblyraja radiata; assembly: GCF_010909765.2. NCBI lineage: Eukaryota > Metazoa > Chordata > Chondrichthyes > Rajiformes > Rajidae > Amblyraja > Amblyraja radiata. The sequence continues at coordinate 29,225,184 of NC_045983.1, read as the reverse complement.
TCTGGCACTGTAAAGTACCAACTCTACTGCTGCGCCACCATGCCACCCATCAAAACTGACTTTCCACGCAGCAAAACCTACAGCTATAACCAAAAAGAATAAGACGTAAAATTTATGATCTAAAAACAAACTGCTTGAAAAACTGCCTCAGGCGGAAAATAGGTGGTCAAATTTTAGGGTTGATATTTTCCACCTGAGTTCTTCCAGACATTTTTTTTTTTTTTTTGCTCGATTCCAGCATCTGCAGTCTCTTGTCTCCATAACAGTAACAATGCTAACATGCATTGGGTTGGAAAACGACCAAAGTACCTTTCATCTATCCACGGAAAGTCTTGCTGTCCTGTCATCCTGTCCACTATGCCCTCCTCCCCCTCCCCCCTCCCCCCCCCCCCCCCCCCCCCCCCCATGCTAAGGATTACACTCTGCATTCTTGCAGGGGTAAGTTATAATTTGTGTCCACAGCTAAATATTGTGGAAACTGGAATCATTAAATAAAAAGATTAAATGCTGGGAAGTCTCAGCAGATCAGGCATATTCAATGCTAGCATTTATACCAGGAGAACTGGAATAATAAAACAGAGATGTAATGCTGAGGCACTGGTCAGGCCGCATTTGGATTACTATGAGCAAATTTGGGCTCCATATCTGAGGAAGGATGTGCTGGCTCTGGAGTGGGTCCAGAGGAGGTTTACAAGAAAGATTCCAGGAATGAGTGGGTTAGCATACGATGAGCATTTAACAGCACTGGGTCTCTATTCAATGGAGTTTAGAAGGTTGAGGGGTCCTCATTGAAACTTACAGAATGAAAGCATAGAGTGGATGTGGAAAGGATGTTTCCACTGGTGAAAGAGTCTAGGACCAGAGGTCATAGCCTGTGAATTAAAGAGCATTCTTTTAGAAAGGTGGTGAGGAGGATCTTCTTTAGTCTGAGGGTGGTGAATCTGTAGAACTCATTGCCACAGAGGGCTGTGGAGGCCAAGTCAGTTGATCATTTTAAGGCAGAGATAGACAGATTCTTGATTAGAACGGGTGTCAAGGGTTATGGGGAGAAAGCAGGAAAATAGGATTAGGAGGCAGAGATCAGCCACAATTGAACGGCGGAGTTGACACAACGGGCCGAATGGCCCAGTTACTCCTGTAACTTGTGACGACATCTGTGTGTAGAAAATCAGGAACTGTAACTTTCCCTCAGTTCAGAGTTACAGGAAAACATGTTTTGAACTGCTGGAGACAGGAAAAAAAGATGGAGATACAAGGAGCTGCAGTCGTCGGCATTTTGAGCAAAACACAAAAATTGAAGAAGGGTCTTGATCCAAAACGTCACTCCACAGATGCTGCCCGCCTTGCTGAGTTCCTCCAGTGCTTTGTGTTCTGCAGAAAGGTGGATAAGTGTAATAGGTTGGAAGCCAGAAAAAGCAAATGACAGCAAGGGTGGTCTTTATCCATGTGCCGAGTTGGGACATTAATTTAAAGACAAAGGGAACAAAAGATTGGTCTAGAGGATAATTACATTTTCCGAGGTTGGAGGTCGGAATCCAGAGGTCGAATAGGGGGACCACAGAGGACAAAGCGGGGGGGGGGGGGGGGGGGGGGGGGACACACACCCAGCGTGGGGGGGACCATCAAGTACTAAGTGGGGATTGTGTCACGAACTAAGGGGGTGGAGGGGGGACCCATTGGGGTAAACAAAGGGGGTACTTTGTAACCTTGTCGGCGCCCTTTATGTGGCGACTCTTTGTATACCTTCGTATGCAAAACAAAGCATGTCACATGTGACAATAAAAGTATCTAATCTAAACTAAAATTGAAGCAGGTTCTTTATTTGCAATTTGCTGGTGCTGAATATCTGAAATAAAGATAGGAAAGGCCCATTACCTGAAACTACTTAAACCCAAACGTTGAGTCCACATTCCCAAGTATTGTACTCAAGAATCGAATGTATAAGAATCCAACTTGTTGCTCTTGTGGACGTTTTAAAGAAAATTAGACAAAAGAGCAATGAACAGATAAATAATTATTTCACACGTATGGGTTGCAAGGATAGGAAATGCTATACTTTGAAGCAGCAAATTGTTGCAGAAACTAAGAAGTCGAGGTCCTGAAGATAGACACAAAGAGCTGGTGTGACTTAGCGGGCCAGGCAGCATCTCTGGAGAGAAGGAATGGGTGACGTTTCGGGTTGAGACCCTTCTTCAGACTAATCAGGGAAAAGGGAAACGAGAGATATAGACGACGATGTCGTGAGATGAAGAACAATGAATGAAAGATATGCGACTCTGGGTTAAAACGTGGTATTGTAGGAGGATTCACAGAAGGGGTGCATTGAGAGAGGATGTTGCAGAACTCTCGTCAGAGAGAGAAGGATAATTTATTCAAAGTAGACATACCTTGAGATTTCACAGTGGAGCAGACAAAATGTGTAGGAACTGCAGATGCTGGTTTAAACTGAAGATTGACACATAAAGCTGGAGTAACTCAGTGGGACAGGCAGCATCTCAGGAGAGAAGGAATGGGTGACGTTTCGGGTCCCTGCTTCAGACTAGTCAGGGAAATGGGAAAGGAGAGATTATATGTCTTGACCCAAAACATTAACTCCCATTCTGCCTCCACAGACTTTGCCTGGTTGGTATTTTGCAAGAATATGAAACAAGCTGTTGCATGCTTGTTGCAAACAGGAAAGCTATATAAGAGAAAAACAAACTTTGCACATTAGCTGAACCTTTCCATACCTCTAGTTTCCCTCCCCCCCCCCCCCCCCCCCCCCCGACTATGTCATTAGAAAGAGTTCGACCCGAAGCGTCACCTATTATTTTTCTCCAGAGATGCTGCCTGACCCGCTGAGTTACTCCAGCATCTTGTGTCTATCCTCTTTGTAAATTGGGAGGTGGTCCAAGCGAATACCATACATCATCTCTGCTCGATGCTTGTGAAGTTGCTTTGCAATTGACCACAAAATTATTTAAACAAACTTTTACAATAGATATCTAATTACTATATTTTTATTCAGCTTCGCACTGTTCATCAATAGTAATAGAATCCAGTGTTTAAACGCAAATACATATTTTCCAGTTTCCTAGTTAAAAACTTACATTTGCAGTTTTCCATCCCATTTGATACACGACTCTCTTCCATTCAAGTGCGTAGGAAGGAACTGCAGATGCATACACCAAAGATAAGACACAGAATGCTGGAGTAAATCAGCAGGAGAGGCAGCATCTCTGGATAGAAAGAAGGAATGGGTGACGTTTTGGATCAAGACCTTTCTTCAGACTTCTCGACCTGTTCCACGCACTGTTCCAGGTCGAGAAGTCTGAAGAAAGGACTTGATCCAAAACGTCACCCATTCTTTCTTCTATCCATAAAGGTCCCGGTTATATCAATGGGTCGATGGTGGAAAGGGTCAAGAGCTTCAAATTCCTGGGCGTGCACATCTCTGAAGATCTCTCCTGGTCCGAGAACACTGATGCAATCAAAAAGAAAGCACATCAGCGCCTCTACTTCCTGATAAGATTACGGAGAGTCGGTATGTCAAGGAGGACTCTCTCTAACTTCTACAGGTGCGCAGTAGAGAGCATGCTGACCAGTGGCATCGTGGCTTGGTTCGGCAATCTGAGCGCCCAGGAGCGGAAAAGGCTACAAAAAGTAGTAAACACTGCCCAGTCCATTATCGGCTCTGACCTCCCTACCATCGAGGGGATTTACCACAGTCGCTGCCTCAAAAAGGCTGGCAGCATCATGAAGGACCCACACCATCCTGGCCACTCACTCATCTCCCCGCTAACTTCAGGTAGAAGGTACAGGAGCCTGAACTCTGCAATGTCCAGGTTCAGAAACAGCTTCTTCCCCACAGCCATCAGGCTATTGAACTCAACTCAAACAAAACTCTGAACATTAATAGCCCATTATCTGTTTATTTGCACTTTATCTGTTTTATTTATTCATGTGTGTATATATTTATAAAATGGTACATGGACACACTGATCTGTTCTGTATTCATGCCTTCTATATTCTGTTGTGCTGAAACAAAGCAAGAATTTCATTGTCCTATCTGGGACACATGACAATAAAATCTCTTGAATCTTGAAATGCTGCCTGTTACTCCAGCATTTTGTGTCTGTTTGCATTCAAGAGTAATTGTGTGAATGAAAAAAACACTCCTTGCTTTTCTACAACACAGCAAACTGTAGGTTGATGTCTGTCAATTACACCCCATATTCTGTGACCAGGCATTTGTTAAAGCTTCTTGATTGGAATGCTAATGCTAGCCTTTGGGAGTGCAGACTATGTGAGTGGTTAGTACAGATTTATCTCCAGAATTGCTGTTAAATTCGCTTACATATGCAAGGCAAATGCTCATTAAATTTCTTATTCAAGAGCTTATCATCCAATTATACTGTTTTTCCACCAGGAAGGCAATTGCAGAATGATTAAATGGTGTGCTTTTATAATAAGGCCCGCATCGGTGATAATTATCAGTTACATGCTTTGTCTTTTAAATAGCAGCACGGTAATTTCCCAACCATTTTTTTAACACCGGCAGATGCTAAGGTGCCACTTACACTATCATTCGTTCACTTTGCAAATGCCACAATGTTGAAACAAAGAACTACATATGCTGGTTTATGCACAAAAGGGTACAAAATGTTGGAGTAATTCAGCAGGTCAGACAGCATCTCTGGGGAACATGGATAGGTGACGTTTTTGGTTGAGACCCTTCTTCAGACTTCGATTGTAAGGGGGAGAAGAAAGCTGGAAAAGCGGAGAGGCAGGGCAAAGCACTGCGGGTAATAGGTCGACACAGGAAAGCAAAGATCCTATAGCAGATAGCTCCGCTATAGGATCTTTGCAGGAAAGGGGGATTTTTCGACATACAGACGGCTAGAACAAAGGCCAGAGATAAGAACAATAGGTGTAAGGGGGAACTGCAGATGCTGGTTTACACCAAAGGACACAAAATGCTGGAGCAACTCAGTGGGACAAGCAGCATCTTTGGACTGTAGGAATGGGCGTTGACTCAAAACCCACTCCTGCTCTCCAGAGAATCTATCTGTCCCGCTGAGTTACTCCAGCATCTTGTCTCTCTCTTTGATAAGAATAGGTGTAGGACTAGTTTGAGGAGTTGCGGGTTGTGAAGCCAGAGGGGAGGAAAGTAGTGGGTGGAGGGGGAGGGGGATGTTGTTGGAGGTTACCGAAAATTGGAGAATCCAACGTTCATACTGTTGCCGCAATGCATAGTGAAGCGATACATTCTCTCGTGTGCCAAAAAATATTTGTTTCTCTTTTATTTATGAAAGCTCACAGATTTCTTGAAACATCAGTTCTAAGAGACTTAGTTGCCAATGGGCAATGCTTGAATGTAATTTAGAATACTAACACGTTTCCTATCCTGACTCATCGTCTGCCTCTGAAGAACTCCATTTAACTGTCAGTCTACAGAGTAGTTCAGTCATCACCTTAATTCAAATCACTAAAGAACAAGGGAGACAACTTTAATGGCCATCATCTGGCAATCTAAGAGACAAGCAGGAATGTTTCAGAAGCAAAGATTTGGATCAGCAGTCCTGCTTCCAAGTGTTTCATTGGAAATTCTTATAAGTTGTACTGAAATGAGTCAAAGCATTTCATGTCAGTGGATACAAGAAGGATGAGAAAAGGGAGGGTAGCTCAGTGGTGCAGCTGGTAGAGCTGCTGCCTCACAACGCTAGAGACCCGGGTTTCATTCTGATCTCGGGTGCTGTAAGTGTGGAGTTTGCACGTTATCCATATGACCTTGCGGGTTCCCTCTCATATACACTTTCAAAATTGCCCAACACTAATTTGGTTGCAAGGATGCTCCAGATCTTTGTAAGTGTTAATGTCAACAAGTTTGCAGTGTTTGTGCCAAAATAATGTTTTTGCTTCATATAAAGGGAGGCTATAATTCCATGCTGTGCTCAATACAAAAAGACCACCACAATTGAAAACAGTATCACAAACTTACATGGATCTCTGTGCCAATGTCCTCCATTGATTATCAGATTTAGTGAAGTTACCCACCTTTCCTAAGGCACAACAAAGAAATTGGAAACCGTATTGCAATGGAGAAAGTTGGATAAATCTGATAAATATTAAGAACGGCTGCATCTGTGGCATGGCTATGTTGTTATTGGCGATGTGACCTTACCAACTGGGGTAATAAAACGTTGACATGCATTTTGGAAGAGATGAGGCTGAAAGCGGCAAGTTGTTTCTCTTTAAACGTCCCAACTTCAACAACACACGTACAGAAGAATATTTAAAATATTTAAACAGGGTATTTTAATATTCCCATCCAAAAGTAACATGTTATGAATATTAGGACAAAGGAAACTTGTAAAGTTGCATGTGAAAAAACACACTTGTAATCACTGCATTGTAAAGAAGTCAATCTCTCAACAACTTTGTTACCATCTTCATTTAATGATCAGAGTTTTCACCAGAATATAATTTCACAATATTCAGCAGGATCCAGTTTCATAATGAGGATTATTTATTATATAACGTCTCAAGTAATACTTAACATTTATTTTGTTAATTTAGCAGCATCAGTTAATTTCCACAGCAACAGTACAGTAGTGTTGATTAAGTAATAACTGAAAAACTCCTGCTTATTTGAAACCAACTCCAAATGTTAAATAAAAAGTGTTGCTAAACTAAGTTAACATTAGTATGAAGTTCAATTTGTGTGCTGGCGATAAGCCGATCATTCGTCTCACAGATATTTCCACGTGGACACAGTTTTGCTGCCACTTTTGACCTGTTTATATACGTTAGGAACTCAATTCCTTGTGAACTACATACATAAAGCCTATCAAAAGGGCCATTGTAACTGAAGTAGAAAAGAATCTAGATTTGTATTATGAAAGCCTAACCTTATAAAATGAAACGCAGTATTAATGAATAAATCCAGGTTTTGGATTATTTCATAACAAAAAGTGATCAGAGCAGAATGTTGGAAATTTAAACAAAAATAAGTTGCATTGGACGTTAACAATCTTGTGGATAGCAGACAAGACGAGTGGCGAATTATCAGAACTTAGAGAGAAAAAAAAGTACTGATATTACATCGAGTTTGAATGCCTTGAAAATCATGGACAGACTAGCTGGAAATTTCTAACATTGTAATATTTTTGTGCAGTCATTCTCGACGAAGCTGGGGTTTTAAATCTTAGCAATCTTCCACTGATATGGTACATAATGACAGCAATGCCACTTTGACAATTGTAAATCAAAATGTCTGAACTACAAAAAAATAACAAAAACAAATGCTTGGTAGAATAAAAGAAATAATCTTCTCCAACTAGAGGTCACTTCTGGGTTTTGAGTACAAATTAAGTAATAATGTGGCACAATATTTACTTTAACATTTATATCCGACAAGTTTAGATAATTCAGTATACTACATTTGTAAAAGTGAGATTGTTTAAACATTAAAAGTAGTGTACTCGCTGTGTACGTCTAAATGGCACAGGATCTATAATTTGATCTTTACAAAACAAGCTTAATGAAGAAGTGCCTTCGAATTTTGCAGGTTATCAATTATTTTTGTTGCCTGCTCCTAATATACGATTGCCCAAGTAACACCTACTCAAGTCTATATGCAGTAATTTGGAAAACCAGGCAATGAGATGTGCAGTTATTCACTGCCATACAATAACACGACAACTTTCAAGTGATCTGGAGCCCATAATTTCAAGTTTTAACATTTGATAATTGTCCCAATCTCCTCCACATTATTGAACCATAACTATTTTAGCATCAAAAATCGGCAGTTGCCTAAGTGATGGTAGAGCACTGAACCACAGAATGCGACTTATGTTGACAGGGACACTTCATACCCGGGATCCTTCATGTTGAATTTCACCTTATACAAAATTACAATACTGCACACAAATTAAAATAAAAACCAGTTGCATTACCACAGTTTGCTCAGAGTTAAAGACAACATTCAAGTGCAGATTTAATGTTAAATTGTAAAGACCACAGAAACATATGTCTGAAGCAAATTTTGCAGATGCGGTGAATTCACTTATGTGGTGAATTTTACCGACATTAGATTTCAAGGACACAGCGTGGCAGAAGTTATTCTTCATTATTGCCCCTGTAATTATTCCTGTGAATTATTCAAAGAATAAACAGGCAATTGTTTTTGTATCACGGAGTGCTTGGCTGACACAAGAGTCGCTAATAGAGTTGAGCACAAGCTGCCATTTGGGTGAAAGGGGACGGTGGCACAAAGAGGAAAAAGCAATATTGGGAGAATTTTAAGATAAGCTGGAGACATGCCTAGAATTTAGATTAAAAAGATATACAACAGTGCTAATAATGGTCATTAGCTCTTAAAGCCACATCAATGCAACATCCGTATTATTATTCAGGTTTCACTTATTAGACATTAATACAGAGATAATTATTCAGCAATACCATGCAGAACCAGTACGTTATCAAGAGGTTATGAACAATTCAATGGAAATGCTGCTATTTTGCTATGTAAAAACAAAATATCAGATTGCAGTTGGGATGGTTAGAACACAGCAGAAATTATTCTCCATGTTTGAACACTTAATTATTCATGTAAAATATTAGTCAGAGAATAAACAAGCCAATGTTTATACCACTGGCTCACAGTTTGGTGTTAGTAGGATAAAGTGCCTCAAAAAGTAATAGAAAATCAAACTTAAGTTCCTGGTGCTATTTTTTTCGTTTAGTTTAGATATACAGCGGGGAATCGGGCCCTTCGGCCCATCGAGTCCACACCGACCGGCGATCCCTGCACATTAACACTACCCTACACACACTCGGGACAATTTTACATTAATACCAAGCCAATTAACCTACAAACCTGTACGTCTTTGGAGTGTGGGAGGAAACCAAAGTTCTCGGAGAAAACCCATGCAGGTCACGGGGAGAACATACAAACTCCAAATTCATTACTCAATTACCTCAGCAAGAAAATAAGTACACTGAAAGATCAGAGGACATAACTGGTTGGTGCCTGTACAGATTGACTCACAACACTTATACAAGTAGTAAGCAGTTCCTAGCTTTAAACACTAGAAATAGTTAAACTCCATCCAATCCTCAATCATCCCTTCCATCTTATACACACTCAAATACCTCCCACTCACAAATAAACTTGACAACTGGGACAATTATTTTATGATCAGCATCAGAAACAAGGGCAGAACTGTTTGCCCGTCTGCATTTTCAAGAACAAAAAAGGTCCAGCATGATGGCAGAAAAATAAATACATTCATAACAATGGGAAACATACCTCTGTCTAGTGGAGACTAATGGTTTACCACACACATCCCCTTAC